>NC_061113.1:135931557-135951247 GCF_002878395.1 Capsicum annuum | reverse complement strand
CATTTCTTACCAGTTCAAACATCCTAAACAGCTAAAGATTATGCTAAACTTTATATCAGAAAGTTATTCAAATTGCATGGAGTTCTTTTTTCTATCATCTCTGATAGGGGTACTCAGTTTACCTCTCAATTATGAAGAGCCTTTCAGAAGGTTCTTGGCACTCAAGTTCATCTTAGTTCAGCTTTTCATCCACAGACAGATGGTCAGGCAGAAATAACAATTCAAACTCTAGAGGACATGTTGAGGGCATGTGTTCTTGACTTCACAGGCAGTTAGGATGACCATTTGCCATTGATTGAGTTCGCTTATAATAATAGTTATCATGCTAGTGTTCAGATAACCCCTTTTGAAGATCTCTATGTGTCACGACCCAAACTGGGTCCCTGTCCGTGATGAGTATTCAGAACTATAATACCCGAAACACCTTTATCTATCTGGTAGTCATGCACATAATTCATATGATAAAAGAAATGCAGAAGATACACAATATAACGAAAACATGATCAAAAATCATATGAGAACAACAATGGGGAGAATGTCCCACAATCTCAATCAACATCTCAAAACCCGTCTGCGAAATCTCTACTATATGACTGAAACAATGTCTATCTGAAAACTGGGACAAGACCCCCAGTAGACCCAAAACTAATAAATAATAAATGAATACCAGACATCAGGCCTTCCGAAAATAGAAGGCTCACCACTTAATTATGCAATCTGTCTATGGAATCTACTGATTTTCTGGACCCCTAGACTGTGCCTCTGAACCTGGGAGGGAAGGGGGTCAATACAAAAGTACTGGTACGCAGAGGTATCAAAACCAAACATAATATTTTTACAAAATATAGTAATGAGCCATTATAAAGCAGTTTCATAACTAATCATTTGAAAACACATGGGCATAATGTAATTGTTTTCAATAACAATGTAATGCAGCTGAGCTAGGTGGAATACCCTACATATCACATTTACAACAACTGTCAAACCTTGGTTGCTGCTGACATTAAAGTATAAGTGAGGGGAAGACACACAATATCACACAATAGGGTGTCTCGACCCGATAAAGTATGGTAGTGCACAAGATCACAAAGCAGGGCTCCTAACCATAGTCCCAACTTGGGAAAGACATAAAGTCAGGTATGCAAGATCACAAAGCAGGGTACCAAATTCCCATGTCGAAAAACACGGTTTCCAGTGATGAGACCTTACACTCAAATGCCTTCTTCGGCCATCCACCTATATCATGTATAATCATTGTATTCAAATTTGATCTGATTCAATCATATATCATATTCTGTAGGGTATCATCATACCCGAATTGCAAGCCATCAATGTCATATTATTCTCTCATGCAACTATTTTATTCAACATATTTCAACATAATAGCCCTTTCATGGTAAGTCAAAATCATGCCCAAATCATAAAAAAGTTCAAAACATTTCATGTCATGCCTTTCAATATGATTTCAAACAGTTCACATCATATGAAAATATAAAACAAAATCATTTCAAGTGAGGGATTTCATATAATTTATGCTCTCAAGTTAACATCTTTTCGGAATACATACATATACATCTATCATATATCAAATCACTTTGGGAGTGGGCCTGAAGACCAAACCTATGTCATAAAACATTTAAAACATAATCATATTTGCAATTTCAAAACTTCCATTTAGAAGAGATGAATTTTAAAGCCCATGAGATTTTTGAGATAACCCCATGTACCTCTATATGTGAATATGATAGGTGCTTCTTGAAGCCTACATTCTGGGGATTCCAACTATGTAACTGGTTTTATAAACCCATGGTTGAATCTTGAGTTGCTTGGGTTTTTATTTTGAAACCCTAAGGAGAGTTCTTGAGCAATTTTGGTGAATATGTGTGTAATTTGGCTCTTTAGGGATTAAATACCGTATTTAAGTTGATAGGGGATTGGTAAATTATCAAATTGCCATTAATTTCCCGGATGAGGCTGAAAATTAAGCCTGGCACAATATAGAAGGCGACGCGGGCCTTAGTGCACTGCGATTAGGCAAGTGTCGCCCACTCAATCATGGGCTAAGGTTTTATGCATGAGATCCAGCAGGCGGCGCGGGCTATTCATGCACTGCCACCGGAATTTGAATCCAAACTTTTCCTTAAGCTCGTCTAAAATTCTGAATCTCCTCCGAGATGTACTACAACCTTGCCCTATCGCAACACAACAAGAAAATCTGAAAATACATATCAGAAAGGTTGAAAAGTTGTATTCCGAAGATTGCCAGCTAAAATGACTCTAAGTCCTCATTACACTTAGAAAAAATTTCAAGTTTTAATTCTAAGAGCACACTATCCAAGACTAATCCATGCACGACTTTTATGGGATGTTACATTATCCCCCCTTTGGGATCGTTCATCCCCGAATGAAGACACGGAATACAGTCACATACGATTTCAAGTATACTCAAATATAGAAAATATTACAAAAGACAAGAATTGTACCTTCCATATCACCATTGGTCGGATAAAAAAGGCTTGGGTATCTAACTCTCATGTCGTTTTCTGATTCCCAAGTTGCTTCTTCAACTATCTGATTTTGCCTCAACACCTTAACTGAGGCTATCTATTTGCTTCTCAATTTTCTAACTTGTCGGACTATGATTACTACAGGATCTTCTTCATAAGACAATGAGTCTGACACCATGATTTTTTTAACAGGCAAAACAATGAAATGGTCTCCTATGCACTTCTTCAACATGGATATGTGGAATACCGGATGAACAGAACCCAAACTTGTAGGCAATTTTAATTCATATGCAACTTCATCTATTCTTATCACAATCGAATATGGTCTTATATAGCGAGGACTTAGCTTACCTTTCTTCCTGAATCGCATAACTCCCTTCATGGGAGAAACTTTAAGAAATACCCAATCTTTAACTTCAAACTCTAATTCTCTTCTTCTAACATCAGCGTAGGATTTCTAACGACTCTCTGTTGTCTTAAGTCATTCTCTGATGATTTTCACATCCTCCATTGCCTAATGAACAAGATCAGGCCCAAACATCTGCATCTCACCTACTTCATACCACCCTATCGAAGACCTATATCTCCTACCATACAGCACCTCAAATGGTGCTATCTTAATACTGGAATGGAAACTGTTATTGTAAGCAAACTCTATCAATGGAAAGTGATCTACCCAACTACCGTTAAAGTCAATCATACAGGCCCTCAATATATCCTCAAGGGTCTGGATAGTGCGTTCAGCTTGCCCATCAGTCTGAGGGTGGAATGCTATACTTAGGTTCACTTGGGTACCTAAGCCTTTCTAAAATGATCTCCAAAACTTAAAGAAAAACTACGTATCTTGGTTGGATATAATAGATACAGGTGCTCCATGCAGACGGACTATTTCCTCAATGTACAACTTCGCATAGTCATCTCCCAAATAATTAGTCCTCACAAGCAAAAAGTGAGTTGACTTTGTCAACCGGTCTACAATCACCCAAATGGAGTCATACTGGTTTCGGGACTTTGGAAGTCCTGTAATGAAGTCCATGTTTATCATCTGCCACTTCCATCAAGGCAAAGCTATCTCTTGGGAAGTACCTCCTGGCCTCAAATGATCTACTTTCACTTGTTGACAGTTCAAACACTTGGAAAAAAATTAGCTACATCGCGTTTCATATTATTCCACCAATACAAAGTTTTCAGATCATGGTACATCTTAGTAGAGCCTGGGTGCACAACATACCTTGAGGTGTGAGCTTCATCAAGGATCCTTTTCCGCAGTCCATCAATATTCGGGACGCACAACCTACCCGGATATCTCAGAATACCATCACCACCAATTTCAAATGACATTACCTTTTATTGACCCACAACTTTTGGGTACCAGATTTGGGGCGTTACAATGTGTGATACCTTTCAAACCTCCCATTTCTATCTTTTTGTACTATTGGTTTGAATTTAGCTAGTATCTATAATTTTAAACTAATTTAGTCACCACTCATATTGTTCCTCGTAGGTTTGACCACGACTCCAAAGTTGGATAAATATATTGACGAAGACCGCCTTGCACTTGAATTAATGTATAAGTTGACTGTTATAAAAAATGGTGTCGTTGTTGGGGAACAATTTAGCGTATTGAGTTAGTTTTGAATTCTAGCTTACTTGATTGTATTTAAACCTGTATATATTTGTTCATGATTTTGTTTTGTTTCTTGTGTTAGGTAGATTTTTGTTTTTAGTTTCCCTTTCTCTATGGCATCTTTCAACAAATATGATTTTGGTAGTTGGAAATCTTATCTTGACGATCCATGCTCATATTGTGATGGACCTCACTTTGGAAGAGATTGCGCATATACTCTCCTAGGAGAGAGGGAAATACTATATCGATCCTATTAGGAGTATGATTGTTCTTTGTATGGTAGTCGAGATGGACAATGGAGTTATTTCCCAAATGACCCTTTCCCTTATTATGTTAATCTAGTTGCTAGTTCTTTTTATGAGTTTGATAGGTCTTATGATGAGACTAAGGAAGAGCAACATACTGGATCTAATAGTTTTGAAGCAATGCTTTAAACTATTTTGGATCGGGTAACTACAACATGGGAGAATGTGTAAGAAATACACCAATCCAATGAGGCATTTGGAAGAGATATTTTCAAGATGGAGGGAATGGGCAAGGAACCAAAACTTAAAAATACCACTATGATAATGAGAAGAGAAACCAAGCTATGATAATGAGCTTGGTAGCAAAGAATCCTTGGTGATTTTCCAATCAACCGAATCAGATGATGTTGAAGATGCCAAAATAAAGGAAATGGTACTAGAGTCTAAAGAAGAGGCCAAGTAAATCTCTTATGATGACTCTAGACCATTTCGGGGTAAAAGTACTAATGAGGAAATGATTCCAAAATTTAGGGATAGATCTCATTTAAACTACTTTTCAACATTGTTCCAAGGGGATGTGATGAGAATCCATTCACCTAGACGAATAATGGATTATAGGGAGAAGGAGTACGATTCCTATAATTTAGGATTTGACATTCCAAAAGGATCACATGGAAGCCCTACCATCAATGGCCAAGGAATTTAAATTCCAATGCATAAATTGTGGCCTATTGATGTGCTCACCTTTACCCAAGGAGACAAACAGCAAATTCGATGTGAAATTGGGTAAAAGTTTCAAGTCCTTAAAATGGTAAGATAGAGGCTCCCTCGTCACTTCCTCACACCTTTATAGTATCATCTTAGAAGATCTGAATCTTCTATTCCTCTTCCGTTCATTGCATAGTGAATGAATGTTGGGATAGAGATTCAAATATTCTAAGTTAAAGCACAAATAAAGTATAGAAGGCATCGTACTAGTATGTTAAACTAAGAGCTCGATGGGAGGCACCCTATCATGCCGCAAAAAGTGGCCCGTATCCTTTTATTTTATGCATGATAGAGTAGACTTTATTTTTGCATTTGTTCAAGAATAGTCCATGAAAAAGTAGTGCTAGGAGGAATTGTGATTAAAATTTAAAAATGAAATGGTGATGTTGGCATATTTAGATTAAACAGAAGAGTGCAGAGGACCTAATTTTTGGTCTCAGTTATTGCGAATGCGGCCCATTCCTCTGCAATTGCAAAGGCTATATGACTGTGATCGCGGAATTAGGACCGCAATCACGGTCAAATCAGTTTAAATGACTATCCAACTTTTATTTTTTCCACACGCCTATTCTCAATCCTCTCAAATTCTCCCTAAATTTTGGCTTTGTGTTGAGTTCCCAAGTGTTCACCTACAATCATTTGCATCATCTACTTGGTATGTTGTCTAATACTCCCTTATTTCAATGTAATTCTTTGCTTAGAACTTATAGCTAGGGAAGGGCCTAAAATAGTGTTTTTAACATAAAATCTATGTTTGTTTATGAGTTTTATGGTGGTTAACTGCTGCAGATGGTGTACATACCAATGTGGAAGTCTTGAGTACCCTAATTTAGGCCTAAAATTATTGAAATTAATGTATGCACCGTGTGTTCGATTTAATGCCCCAATGAATTCAATGTTAATTTCTTCAAGTTTGGGGTTATAATCATGCTTTCTAGGCTTAGGATCTTTGATCACGATGTTTATATGCTTAGTTGAAACACAAAATTGGAGTTAAAATCTTGTGGTTTGAGTGATGTGTAGAACTATCAACCATGGTGTCAGGTACCGCGATCGTAGTGATTGATTTGCGATCGCCATACCTGAGGGCAGTTGTCTGCAACAGCCAAAATTTTTGTACACCCATTTCTCACCCAGAACTTTCTACAACACTACCACATGAATTTATCTGATTAATCTAGAATGATTTTAGTGTGATAATTTTAATAATTGTCTGGATTGTAATACTTAGAGGTACTAAGCCGCAAAGTTGGGAGACTTTGACAATATTATAGTGGTGGAGAAGCTCTCAGCAGTGATCAACCTAGGATAAAATTACTCCCAAAAAGGGTATTTACGTTGATAAAGTGGAGGAGAAGCTCTCAGTATTCCATGCCAGACTCACTGCTACTGGGTAGATGTGTTTTACCCCAAACCCCTGCCATGCCAATGAGCATTGGGTACATAAGTTCTAAATGAAACTTAGCATAGTTTCTCTTACAAACCCATTGATGGAGATTCGGGGTAAGCAAGTAAACTTCGGAGTAGAGTGGATTAAAGAGATATATGGGCTCCCGAATGCTGACATGGGATAGTTCCAAGAAAAAGAATACAAGCCAAGTATCTGGATTACAAACATATTATGTCTAGGAAAGAAGTTCTCTAGAACACCACTAAGAGAGATATTCTAATGAATGACTTCACAGTTGAGGCCAAGCTTTGGCAAAATATTATTTATAGCAGAGTATTACCATGAACTCACATGACGATTGTCCTAGATTTGAGAATGTGAATGATGGCTTCCATTCTCTCTGGCATTACTTTAAACATGGGAAAAATTATGCTCTCAGAATGGCGACACTTCAAGAACTAGAGAGGTATATTTTTTCTCTTTCCTTCCCTTATCACTGAGCTTTGCAAGAGGGCAGAGGTAGAGGAGTATGCTGTAGATAACTTGGTGAACCCAAGCCCCCTCATCTTCCCACTTAAATTCTGGGGTGAGGGTTTCCCTTGTCAGAGCAAGAAAATAAAGGTGGACTTAGGTAAGTCAACCCACAATGACATAGACTCTTATAGAACTTCGTCAGCCAACCCCTTCGATGAAATCTCAGGTCAAATATGGGTGGTTAGGGAGCTATTGTCTAAATTGCCTCAGGGATCGAGAGATCCCTCTACCTTTGCCATTTGTATGTAGCTCAATTAGATTATGAGATATACTAAGAAGAGTAGAAAAAGCAAGGAGCCACAGTTTCCAACTTGAAGAGAGCTTATTGAGCATTGGATACATCATATAGAGACCTCAGGGAGTCATATTATAAGATGGTAAAGAGAGATAAGAAGAGAGATAAATTCTTCAGAAAGTAGTGGAAAGGGGTAAAGGGCATCTTCAAGGTTCTCAAACCCAATGACCAACTACCTTCACCTAGGTTGGAGAGTACTGATGAGGCCCCTATCGATTGGTTAGCTGATGACGCCGGTGGTAATAGTACAGAGTCAACAGGAGAGGACAGATCCTGATGTAGATTCAAGGAGACCCCTTTTACACTTGCTTTGTTGCACATGCAGTAAGGACACTACTTTTCTTTTAGTTGGGGGTGCTCCCAAATTTGTATTATTTTGATATGTTCTTGGATATTTTTTTAATATTGGATGATGTTTTGTTTTATACTTTTGGGATGTTATATTTGGGTACTCTGATGGTGCCTATGTTTTCATGGATTATCATGTAGTTTTATTGTTAGTTTTTCTTTTTTACTTTAGTTTTATTTTAATTATGATGATGCATGATGATCTTTGACCTATGATAGATTGAGTGACAACATTCTTAAGGGTAAAGCATTGGGTTTGGGTTTTGAGCCATAAATATAGGGGAATTTTGAGTACCCATGGCATCTAAGTCATTAATGCAAGGGAATTCTGAGTACTTGTAGCATTATGAATTTGGGGTCCCATTGTGCACCATTGACGAAGTCTGAGTAGCCATATGGTTGGTTTGGCCATATTAGGCCAAAATATAAGGCTAAATCTTTGGTTATAGCTGTAAGTTAGCAAATTGAGCATGGTGCAAATGCAAAACTAACAACCCCCTCCATCCAATTTTTTTTCAAAAATCAAGGGCATAGACGTGAGCAACATTGTAACAAAAATCTTTCACTTTTTGTGACTCCATAAATGTTTGGCTTGTTAATAGTGATGTATACTCCATTTCTGTCTCTAACAGGAGGAGCAATTGAGCCTCTTCGGTGAATTTTGCAGCCATGTGTGGTTAGCGTTTTGCATTCATCTCTTGTATACTTTTGTTATCTAGAACTTGTCCTGTTAGTCTTTCAAAGCTAATTTTGATTGTATTTAGTTGGAGAAATGATCTTAGGCCATCTTTGTGACATTGGAAAACAACTTTAGCCAACAAAGCCTACCCATGTATAAACGTAATCCCTAGTTACCCACTTTGAGCCTTTAGACCTTTCTTTGGTAAACACATCACAAGTCGTGGGTCATTATTTTTATCCTTCTTTTGAACCATACCCTCCTTAAACTTGAAAATACAACTTGAGGCTAAAAGCCTAAGTTATAGGTGGTGAAGACTGATGGAAATAAATTTGGGGTGATAGTTTTTTGTGAAATGTCTAAATGCCCAGCATTGAAAACAAATAAATAGTAAAAAAAGGGTCAACCAAAGGAAAGAATTGCATGAAAATTACAAGAAAAAAGAAATAGAAAAAAATGGGTGAACAAAGGAAGAAAAAAGTAGGCATATGAAAAGAGAAAATATCAAAAAGGAGTGGCCCATTGTCAAAAAGTCAGATTAAATAGTGTGATGTAGATGTTCAAGGAAGGGTGTGGTCATGTTGTTCCCAAATAATATCCTATCCGAAGCCAAACCTACATTACAAACTCAAAAAGTCCTTTGAGATCTTCAAACTTTTACTTTATTTGTAGTGGCAATTGAAAATAGGGGCAAGCCTATGGTATGACACTTGTTAACACAGTGAAGTATCTTGTGAGAGAGAGAGTTTGCACTTAAATTCCTAGTTATATACTTGGTAGCTTGGTGTGTGGAATTTTCTTTCTTGTAGGGAGGCATGTGAATGAGTTAAGGTTGCTGATTTTGTCACCTTCCGAGAAATGAGGCAAATGGAGTATAGCTTAGTTTTGGTCAGAAGTGAGTCACTCTTAGAGTATTAGTTGTTATTGCTTGGTTTCTCTTAGAAGTCTTGTGCATCCTTAGATATTGCATTTTATGTTGATGGGTGTACTGAAAACATCTTAGCCCATCTACTATGAGCTACTTGTGTTAGTGACTAAGCCTGAAGTCATTATGATCTTTAAGGTGAGATGTTTGGGAATAAATAATTGTTGTCTTATGGTAAGAAGTATTGTTGCTTGAGGACAAGCAAACGCTTTAAGTTGAGGATGTTGATGAGTGGTGATTTTACCACTCATTTACACTCAACATTCATGCACATTACCTAGTTTTGAATGAATAAAGGAGACATAATTATGATTAAATGCATTAATATCCACATTTTACAGGTACAGAGTTGTTGATTGGAGCTGAAAATGATAAAAAGGAAGCAAGAAAGTGCAGAAGAAGACCTAGAGAAGAAATGGCCTTAGTTACCATGGTTTCAGTTTAAGGACCACTATCGCGGTCAATCAAGCAAGTCAACAAGGTACGATCGTGGCCTAGCGGAAGAGTGCAATCCATGGGAAGAAAATAAAATGCACCAGGCTGATCCCAAATTTTACAAAAAGGAAGACTCAAACCCTAATCCATTATTCTATCTTCTCAATTCATAGACATTGTTCTAGGGTTTGTAGCCTCTATTTTTGGAGAAGATAATATTGTATAAATTTTGGGTGAAGAATATTTTTGAGTCACTTCCAAGTGAATAATTAGTGAACTCCCCTTAAAGATTTGTTGGATCTCATAGGTTTAAGTAACATTCACTTAGATTTTCTAAAATAAAATTAGTGGAGATTTTGGGTAAAATCTTTACTTATTTATCTTATGAGTAGCTATTTTTTCCTCATGGGATTATGCTAGAATAGGGTAAAATTGCATGTGTATTGTGATTTATTTGTGCATATGTTAATATGTTGATTGATGGGTTCGATTGTTGCTTGATTAAAATGGTTGGGATTTATGGGTGAAAACCCCAAATACTTAAATGGGTTTGTGGATGAAAATTCCTAGCTCTTGAAATCTTATACCATCCTTGAAAGAAGGGTTTCGGTGAACTTTAGGAACCCACATAAACCTTGAAAGAGGGATGTGGAACCAAAGCAATAGTAAACAAATGTTGGCATAGTTTGCTAAATTTTCACTATCTTAGATATAAGAGTGATTGTGAAGTTGACTATTCCTTGGGTATCGTCCTAGAAATAGGGATTTCTAATTGAGGTATTGGGTGGCTTTACTTGACACACTCATTAGGTACTCAAAAGAGTCAATGAGTGAAATATTTGGGGTTATGTTGAGAAACTAGCCCCAAGGACTTACGACCTAGCCTACCGCATTATTATCAATTAGAACATGCACTGAATTATCATGTATCCATGCATATTTTTGCCATAGGAAAGAATAATCCCCAGATCCGTGCCTAATTTCTTAAACTCTAAGTATTCGTAGCCCAAGATTTGTACTCGAAAAACCCTAAAAGAAATAGTAAGTGTGATACCTATCAAACCCCCCATTTTATCTATTTGTACTATTGGTTTGAATTTAACTAGTATTTATCATTTCAAACTAATTTAGTCGCCACTCACATTGTTCCTCATGGATTCGACCCCGAATCCAAAGTTTGGTAAATATATTGATGACGACCACCTTGCACTCAAAAATTTACGTGTAAGTTGAGCATTATTATAGCTAAACTGTCATAACATGTAACCACAGGCTATATTGTCCTAGCTCTCACCCATTGGTCGAGCCTCAGTGCGTATAGCCGCACAAATTAGAGAATAATCTCATATATATGCGTGTGGTACTCGAACCTACCAATCATATACTAAGGTGACTTAAGCACCCGATCACGTTATGATATGTGGGGAACTCAAACCTCCCTAATGATGTAATAAAAACAAGGTGGAATCAAACCTCCCTAGCCATTTTGACCCACATATTGGCAAATGCGATTTTCATTATCGGTCACTCAGAACTCCTCTTTCATGACTCAGTTGCACAACCCCCATTAAAGCCTAATTAAAAAAACATTCATCACACATTCCCATTCATTGAACCATATTTATGATTAAGCCATACATTGTTGGTATCATCATACAAACTATATATGTAAGGTAACATCAACATGCCAAAACCATTATCATCACTTGGGGAAATTCACAGCCCTCTTGGTTAAATTTTCAAATTCCCACATTCTCATATTTAAAAAACACTTTCAAAATATAGGGTTGGGGTCATAACTACTTCAAAAGTCACAAGATTGGGAAAATCATAATTCCCTAGTTCATTAACCATAACCATGCATCGAAAGTTTTAAACCATAATTAAAGCATGAATAATCATATGTAAACCATGGAAAAACATTGTTCAACAATAAGCATTCTAAAACCCTCAACCCTTATTTCAAAACCAACATAAATATCTCATGAACCATTTTTTAAAACATATGCTTTTAAGAATTAACAATGAGAGAAGAGTAACATTCCTGAAATAACAAGTTTTATGGTAGGAATTCAACCCTTTAGCCCTTTGATGACTTCTTCTTGGAAACCATAAATATAACTGCTTGAGAGAATTAAAGAGTGCTTTTTAAAAGTGTTTCAGTAAGTCAACAATGCTAATGGGGTCCCCAATAGGGTTTTATGTCGTGGGTTACAATTGGGGTAGAGAGAAAATGTCCAAAATGCCTTTAACGAAAAGACTAAAAAATTATTGTAAGTGACTACAGATGTAACACCCCAAAAATGGGTCCCAAGACATCACATGATGCTCAAGAATACGAGTAGCCTTAAGCTAAGCCTTTCTGCCTGCTACTACTTCTAAATCGCATAACGAGGAAAATATAGACATAAAAGTCATACTAAATGCAAAAATTTCTCTGAAATAATTGAGAATGATCTGAATATATTCTCTAAAAACTAAATACTAAAAATTTGAATCAAATCTAATAGTTTGACAAGCCTCTACTACTAATAGCTAAAGGGTCACTGGGATAAACCCCAGACTGACTCGAACTGTCTAAAAGAATACTGAATCATCTAAACTGATAAGCTAAAAATAAACTGAATGAATAAGTCCCTGAACTATGAGGACTCACCAACTGTCGGGATGTAGATGTAGATGCTCAAAAATACTCTCACTGCAGAAACTGAGCACCTAAACCTACATTATGAGACAATGTAGCACATAGACATATATGTGGATTAGTACTTTGAGGAAGTATTGAGTATATAGGGGTGAATGCATAAGTAAAACATAATATCAATTATCATCATAGTTTGTAAGACTATGCATACTAAATATAAAAAACTCACATAAGCTGGGATATTTGAAAAATGAAATCTGCAATCATGAATAGCAAATCAAACTTTGTAAATCTAGTGAGTCATAACATTTAGTTCTGAAAGCTCCACTAATGTTCTGCCTGTAAATCATACTGTCTAAGTGTAAAAAAGGGCTCACTTCTATATCTGAAATGTAAAACCTATAGTCTATGGCTAATATCTTTCTGTAAAAACATAATCTAAATAAAGTTATGAGCCTTTACACTTAGTTTTATTAAAAGGTTTTCTGTTATTCTATTCTGTTAAGGAAGTTACTTAAAAGCTGTTTATTTACTTTTACTAGCGGGGAGGTTCTCTTAACCAACATAAACCATGTGAGCTAATAGGAGTCCAACGTCTAGTTGCCCTATTGGGAAAACCTCACGATGGGGAGAGGTGTCATACTCTTACCAGGGAGAATAATCTAATCTAAGTGATCACATCTGTATCTGTCATCCATAGTGAAATAGGAATAATTTAAATTTGTACCTACGTTGTCTATGTAGTACTATGGAAGATAGGGCATGCTAATTCCACACTACCCACACAGTGCTAAATATTACTCCCCTTTAATCTATATGCTCCTTCTATTGGAAATCCACTTTAAAAAGCTAGCATAATAGTTATTACAAAACTAATTATGCATTTATCTGAATCAATCTGTGAATAAAACTATTCTAATTTCTGAAATCTATAATAAATCTGTAATGTGGATTCCAAATCATATCTGAGGATCAAAAGATCAAAGCTTTATTGAAAATCTATAAATAATCTAATCTTAGGATGCTTAGAGCATCACGTTTCTTGAAATATCAACATAAAAACTTAGGTTTTATGACTCATTCATCAAGTTCATGTTAAAACATCATAAAGTTCATTCTTGATTATGTAATTAATGACAATTCAACTTAAAATCTAAAATTTACTACAATAGGCATGAAAATATGAAAATAGACATGCAATTCAACTTTAAAATTTCTCAAAAACTCATAATCTTGCAACTAACAATAATGGGTATGAACCCTAATTCAAATCTAATGTAATTTCATATAAAATCATGTAAATTTGTAGTTAAGAACAAGTTTTGGACACAAGGATGAAAGAGAATCTTTTTTCATAAAGCCCACACAACTTTTTGATGAATTTAAATGTAGAAGTTTGATTCTTGACTCTCTAATGGTGTTCTTGAAGCTTCTTCTTGAAGTTCTTGAACCCGGAACTTTGAATTATAAGATTTCATGGAGTAGGAGTTATGAAATTTGTTCTTGATTCTTAGAGCTAGGGTTTGTTATTAAAGATAAAAAAGATGAATAATGAGGTATCTTTACTATTAGGGGCTAAAATTGTGTGTTTTGGGTAGAATAAGAGTGGTGAAATTGACTCATTTACCTCTTTGGATGAGGATTTTAACTACAAAAAATTTGCACCCAACGACGCATTGACCGACACATTGCATCAATGGAGTCAATTCAATGGCTGACGTGATGCATCAATATCATATTAGCTCAATGAAATTTACACTGAATGCTGGGAAAAATATCTGTCTATGCAATAAGCAACGCGACGTGACGCATTGAGATCGCGTCGACTCACTATTTTCAACATCCAAATGAGCTTCTAACTAGGTTCAAAAAATCCAAAACTAACCTGAGAACACCCATTGACCTCCCTAATCATAAATCAACTTAAAAATCAACACTTTAAGGTCATAAGGGTCGTAAATAAAATTATGGAAATACCAAGGTCCTAAAATAAGGCTGAGTGTCATTACTTAGCTGAATTTTTTCTAAGTTTGAGACCTATTTTCATGATCTAAAGGACTAAGTTAAGCTAAGATTTTATGGGGTCTCACAATATCTCCCTTTGGGGAGTATTCCTCCTCGAATGTGGCAGGTTAAGTTGAAAATGCTGAGGATCCTGAGGCTATAAGCTATCATGCACAACTAAAATAAATTGTATGACTGAATCTAATACATTCTGAGCTAGTGAGCAAATATGTGAGTGCATGAATTTACATGAAGACTATTACCTTTGGCTGAATCTCAGTTTATGGAGAAGATATGAGGATACTCGGTACACGTGTTTGCTTCTGCTTATGAACTAATTTCTCCATAGAACATTTACCAAGAGAACTTCTTTGTTCCTTAGTCTACGGATATGACGATCAAGAATCTCTACTGGTACTTCTTCATATGAAAGACTATACTGAATATCTATCCTTTCTAGAGGAACTTTAATGGCTGAATTATCCATGCACTTCTTCAAAAAGGACACATGAAATATGAGATGAATTGAGAATAAATTTGTGGGTAGCTCAAGCTCATATGCCACCTTCCCAACACGACTCAAAATCCAAAAGGGGCCTACATATACGGGACAAAGCTTCCCCTTTTTGCCATATCTCTTCACCCCTTTATGGGTGGAACTTTCAAATATACAAGGTCATCAACCTCGAACTCAAGATCTCTTCTTCTCACGTTTGCATAAGATTTGTAACGACTTTGAGCTACTTTCATCTCTCTCTATAACTAAACTTTCTCCATGGCTTCAAACACCGTGTCTTACCCAATCAAAGAGGCCTCACCCACTTTGAACCAATCAATTGGCGATTTACATCTCTGCCGATAGTGTAACGCCCCATAAAAGTCGTGCATGGATTAGTCTTGGATAGTGTACTCTTAGACTTAAAACTTGAAATTTTTTCTAAGTGTAATAAGGACTTAGAGTTATTTTAGCTGGCAATTTTCAAAATATAACTTTTCAACCTTCCTAATGTTTGTTTTCAGATTTTCTTACTGCGTTGTGATAGGGCAAGGTTGTAGTACGTCTCAAAGGAGTTTATGAATTTTAGACGAGCTTAAGGACAAGTTTGGATTCAAATTATAGTGGCAGCACGCGATTAGCCCACGCCGCCTGCTGGATCGCATGCATGGAACCTTAATTCGCAATTGAGCGGGCGACGCTTGCGTAATCACAGTGCACAAAGGCCTGCGTCGCCTGATATATCGTGCCAGGCTTAATTTTTAGCTCATCTGGGAAATTAATGGCAATTTGGTAATTTACCAATCCCCTATAACCTTAAATATGGGATTTAATCCCTAAAGAGCCAAATTACACACATATTTACTAAAATTGATCAAGAACTCTCCTTAGGGTTTCAAAATAAAAACCTAAGAAACTCAACATTCAATCATGGGTTTTTGAAACCAGTTACATATTTGGAATCCCCAGAACATAGGCTTCAAGAAGCACCTATCATATTCACATATAGAGATATGTGGGGTTATCTCAAAAATCTCATGGTCTTTAAAATTCATGTCTTACAAATGGGAGTTTTGAAATTACAAATATGATTATGTTTTGAATGTTTTATGACATAGATTTTGTCTTTAGGCTCATTGCTGAATTGATTTGATATATGATATATGTATATACATGTATTCCAAAAAGATGTTAACTTAAGAGCATAAATTATATGAAATCACTCTCTTGAAATAATTTTGTTTAATATTTTCATATGATGTGAACTGTTTGAAATCATATTAAAAGGCATGACATGAAATATTTTGAACATTGTTATGATTTGGGCATGATTTTGAGTTACCATGAGAGGGCTATGATGTTGAAATATGTTGAATAAAATGGTTACATGATAGAATGGTATGACATTGATGGCTTGCAAGTTGGGTATGATGATACCCTACAAAATATGATATGTGATTGAATCAGATGAAATTTGAATGCAATGATTTTACATAAGATAGGTAGATTCCTAAAGAAGGCGTTAGAGTGTAAGGGCTCATCACTGAAAATCATGTTTGCCGATATGGGAATTTGGTACCCTACTTTGTGATCTTGTGTACCTGACTTTATGCCATTCCCAAGTTGGGACTATGGTTAAGAGCCCTGCTTTGTGATCTTGTGCACTACCATGCGTTATCGGGTCGAGACATCCTACTGTGTGATCCTGTGTGTCTTTCCCTTACTTATACTCTAATCTCGGTGGCAATCGAAGTTTGATAATTGGTGTAAATGTGATATGTAGGGTATTCCACCTAGCTCAACTGCATTATATTGTTATTGAAAACAATTACATTTTGACCACATGTTTTCAAATGATTGGATATGAAACCACTTTATAATAGCTCTTAACTATATTTTGTAAAAATATTATGTTTTGTTTTGATATCTCTGCATACCAGTACTTTTGTATTGACCCCCTTCCCTCCCAGCTTTAGAGGAACAGTATAGGGGTCCAAAAAATCAGTAGATTCCTTAGACAGATCACATAATCAAGTGGTGAGCCTTCTATATTTCGGAAGGCCTGATGTCTGCTATTTCATTTATCATTTATTTGTTTTGGGTCTACTGGGGTCCTTGTCCCAATTTTAAGATCGACATTATTTCACTCATATAGTAGAGATTTCACAAATAGTTTTTGAGATGTTGATTAAGATTGTGGGACATTTTCCTCATTGTTGTTCTTATATGATTCTTGACCATGTTTCCATTATATTGTGTATCTTCTATATTTCTTTTATCATATGAATTATGTGCATGACTTCCTGACACATAGGGGTGTTTCAGGCCTTATGGTTCAGAATACTCATCACGGCCAGGGCCCCAGTTTGGGTCATGACAAACTTAGTATCAAAGCACGGTTTATGGTCCCAGGGTATCTTCAAAATCACGTCAGGTAGAGTCTTGTTTATGGGTGTGTAGCGCGCCACACTTATAAGAAGGAGGCTACCAGGTGTGTAGAAAATATTTCCATTCTTTGTGAATTAGTTCATGCTTCATAGTCAAGTATGTTCCTAATCTGAAATCTTTTATCTTATAGAAATAACAATCATGCCTCTTCGTCGCAATACTAATCAGAGTGATGAGAATGGTGAAGTCCGTCCTACTCATAGGGTGAGGAAACGTAATACAGCTCCTACTCTAGACCCTGTCCCTATTCCGAGAGTCCCTTAATTCCCAACCAGTTCACCTCAGGCTCCACGAACCAATGTTAACCGTCCCTTGGCTAATCAGAGAGATATTTTAAATGTAGAGTTCAGGAGATCTATTCACATATTGACACAGTTGGTGGCTGCGTAAACTCAGCGATCAAAGGATACAGGGTCTGCATCTATTACTTTCGAAGCTACTCAGGTGGGCCAATTCATGAGGATAAACCCTCCCAAATTAATAAGTACTAAGGTAGAAGAGGATCTGCAAGGATCTGTAGATGAAATGGAAAAAATTTTCAAAGTGATGTATGTTGATGAGGTATAAGGGGTAGAATTGGCAGCATACCAGCTGAAAGAAGTGGTGAATCAATGGTACAATGATTGGGAAGATACGAAGGGCGATAATGCTGAGCCCTCAATATGGAATGAGTTTATTGATGCTTTCCTTGATAGTTTCTTTCCTCTGGAGCTAAAGAAAGCTAAAGCAGAAGAGTTCATGAATCTTAAGAAGGTTAGGGGGCTAGAAAGACAGGCAAAAATAGCAAGATCTGCTGACCAGGGTCACAGCTAGCCTCAGAGCAGTAAGTGGGGAAATAAATAGCAGAGGCAGAAGAATTGGGGTAATGCACAATCTACTTCCAGCGCCCCAGTGCCCAGACCACCAGCAACTAGACGATCTTAGAGTTTTCAAACTCAGCATGGATCCAAAGCCCCAAATACTCAATCACAGGGTAGTGTGTCCCAACAATATTGTACTCATCCACGGTGCGGGACTTACGAAAAGAATTACCCAAAGAGGTATTATTTTGAGGGGAGAAATTGTTATACTTGTGGCAGGGTGGGTCACCTTAAGAAAGATTGCCCTTATGCTGGAGGAAATATGGAGGAGACTAATCCCCAAGCCGTGTCCACGACTTCTTCTTCTAAGGGTACCCCTTCAGCTACCGGGAGCGGTCGTAATCGGTTATATTCTTTGACTAACCACCAAGAGGCAAAAGCTTCCCCAGATGTTGTCACCGGTATGTTACGAATCTTTTCTTGTGATGTTTATATATTGCTTGATCCCGAGTCTACTTTATCTTATGTAACCCCTATGTGGCTGTTGGTTTTGGGTTTGAGCCCAAAGTTATTGTAGAACCCTTCACTGTTTCCACTCATGTAGGTGATTTTATTATTGCTAGAAGGGTTTATAGAAATTATGTTGTGTCTATTCTTAGCCGGGATACTATGGCAGACCTTATAGAACTTGATATGGTAGATTTTACGCTATCTTTAGGATGGACTGGCTCCATTTGTCCTATGCCATATTTGATTGTAGAACCTGAAAGGTTACTTTTTCTTTCCCAAATGAGACACCAATTGTATAGTTAGGGAGTTATGTGGAACCTAGAGGTCACTTTATCTCTTATCTTAGATCCCAAAAACTCATCTCCAAAGGCTGTATGTACCATCTAATTCGAGTAAAAGATTCAAGAGTTGAAAATCTTCCACTTCAGTCAGTCCCTATAGTTAATGAGTTTCCAGAAGTTTTTCCTAAAGATCTCCCAGGGATACCACCTGATATGGAGATTGATTTTGGCATTGATGTGTTGCCAAACATTCATCACATTTCCATTTCACCATATAGAATGGCTCTCGCAGAACTAAAAGAGTTAAAAGAACAGCTCGCAAACCTCCTAGATAAAGGCTTTATTCATCCTAGTGTTTCGCCCCTGGGGTGCACCCATACTTTTTTGTGCAAAAGAAAGACGGTTCCCTTCGTATGTGCATAGACTACCATCAGCTGAATAAGGTCATGATTAAAAGTAAGTATTCTCTACCTAGGATTAATGATCTTTTTGACCAACTTTAGGGTGCTAGATGTTTTCCGAAAATAGACCTTCGTTTAGGCTATCATCAGTTGCAGGTTAGGGAGTCCTACATTCCCAAAACAGGTTTCTAAACCTGATATGGTCACTATAAGTTCTTAGTCATGTCCTTCGGGTTGGCTCACGCCCCTGCAACCTTCATGGATCTTATGAATAGGGTATTCCATTAGTTTCTAGACTTTTTCGTAATAGTGTTCATTGATGATATTCTAATCTATTCCAAAAGTGAGGAGGA
>NC_061113.1:135914473-135928557 GCF_002878395.1 Capsicum annuum | reverse complement strand
AAGAATAAGAAAGGATTCATTCGGGTGAAGTCCCCAATCCTGGATGCAGCAGAATTTGCCACTAGGTTGACTGGAACAACAGCTGGCTATTCATTCTGAGTTGTGACTGAACTAGCTAGAGTAGTAAATGCAGTCCTAAATTTTGTATGAGAGGCATGCTCATCCAAAGAATCTAGCTGGATAGGCTGAGGTGCTGACTGATTTTTGGTTCCCTTTTCATTAGTTTTTTTGGGAGGCATGTTTTGTAAATGAAAGGAAAAGGTGGATTAGACTGAGAGTTTCACTTTGAGCCTTTGCTCACTGGCATGACATGAATACTAAAAGAAGGGAAACTATTCCTAAAATATCTCATAGCCTCCTGCACATAAGTGTGGTGAACTACACACCCATGTACAAAACTCCACTAGATGTGGCTTTTCAAACTTCCTAGGACACTGTTGAACATTTGTCTTTGATATCAAGTTTGTAATGCCCCAAATATGGTACCCAAAATGCTACACAGTGCTCATAACCCTGAAGGATCATAAGCTAACCTATGATTGATATCTATACCTGTACACTGTATATTATACTGTATACATATATATACATTGTAAAAAAATGTGAAATAGAAGTTGTAAGGATGTAAGGTTTAAACTAAATAGCTAATAAAACACAACATAAGTGTAGAGTATCGAATACCCAAAATAACTAAAATACTCTCTGAACATACTATAGTCTGAAAGCCTCTAAACTATCTGAAAATAGTGGAGTTGATGGGATATGTCCCAAACTAACTCGGACTACTGAAATAACTAAGTACTGAAATGATAAAATAACAAATCATATCATCCTAGAAAGATAAGGACTCACTGTTGACTGAATGATAATATCTGGAATCTACTGATGCTTTGGAGCTCGTGTCTCTGAACCTATGGTATAAGACACCTTAGCTCAAATGCATCAGTACTTTGAATGTACTGGTATGCCAATGAGGTAGGCTGAATGCAAAATGGTTCATATGCATGGACAACACTAACTGACAGAATAATATGAACGTGAGAATACATGCATGAATATTTAACTGTAAGGGAGATCGTAATAGGACTGAATACTAAGTTCTGACTATTGAGTCTACTGATAACATAAATTTATAGACATCTGAGTTTACTAATACTGGGATACTGAATACTGAGGGACTGATACTACATTATGGATGTATGAATAATTATTTTTCAACAGTTTTGATTATGAAAAACTGGTTTGGTTGACTGTATCTAAATGTTCTAAAGCTGAATATTGATAACATAAGTTCTGTATAACTAGTATACTGATACTGAGCGACTGTATCTAACAGTGTAACTTTTGATGGAACTAGTTGAGTTTTGTACTGTACTGAGTGACTATATCTGACAGTCCTAAAATCTGTAGAACTATCTAAGTTCTATTATTGAGATTGAGACTAACACTAAGACTGAGATGGTAGGAGGTAATCATCTAACCAACATGCCTCGGAACTAAACTGGTGGGGTCCAACCTATAACCCTAGCTGGAAAGGTGTCAATACCATGCCATGGGTAAAGATAAGCTGTGAGGTAACCCTCTCTGATAGGAAGCTCTTCCTTCAACCCTTCTGTATGAATAACTCCAAACAAGATACATTAGTATCACTACGCATAGGGGTACATCTCAACCTATGTTGGTTACGTAGTTCTGGAATGCAAGGATTGCTTCTAAGGATCATACCCTCTACTGAATAGCAGGTTAGTCCCCATCCTTGGGTTTACTTGGCGTTGAATCCTACTCCCAAATAAATAGACACTGAACTGATTATACTTAACTCAACTGTTACTGATGGTATTGTTTAGCGAAGCTAAACTAAGTTTGCTGAGTTCCATTGACTGGCGGAATGCTAATAAGGTCTAAGGAATGACTGAGGGTACTGAAGTTACTGAGATTTACTGGGAATATTGAAGTTACTGAGATTACTGAGTGCTGAGATTACTGAACTACAGAGATTACTACGATTTCTAGAAGAGAATGGACTGGTACTGAATTTACTGAGTTTTCCTGAGTCATGAGACTGACTAAATTCTATTGATCATGGCTTGACTGAGATTATCGTGCAAACACGACATGGCTCTACGCACACAATTAAATTGTCGAGTACAAGTACCCCCAAGACTCGATAGAATAAAACTAACAAGGCTTGACACTTTTGATCACATGACCAATATCAACAATTCATAATTTCACAGTTGGGGATTTCATTAATCACATTATCATCATGATGTTGTACATAGACAGTAATGCATATAAACACGGTATAATTTCATACTTTTAATCTTACGAACATCTTATCAAGCAATCACAATGCATAGGTTTTGCATAGGAACCATCTTAATCATATAGGTATAGCATAATTTAAGAGGCATGACATGATCTTGACACATAGAAACTAGGTACTTTATCATCATTCATTGATTGGGGAATATTATCAAACACCTTGCATGCACACTTAGGGCATATGCATGATCATTAATTTAACAAAACATGGTTCCACAATTTAACTCAATTGCATGAGGTTAAAACTTATACTAACATAGTTTCATGAAAATATGATAAGGATGCAATCTTGGCAATCATACAACAATAACAACATGAACATAATCAATTCAAAATAAGAACTTCATGACCTATCGTTTAAAATAAAGTTCTTGAGCTTCATGAATGAAAGGATTCCATGAATCAACACTGTGCATACCTTAGTTATTGATTCTATGATGATTGATGGAGAGATTCTTGTATTTGAGTCTTGGATTTGAATTTCCAATTGAAAACCCTAGCTTGTTCTTGAGATAAACTTGAGATAAACAATATATTTTGGGTGAAATATAGCTGAATCACGTGTTATTGGGTTTATATAGGGGTGGAAAAATTGACCCCTTTAACCCTTGGATACGTATTTAAATTCTGTTAAAATTTCTTGATTAAGACCCATGTAGCGACGCGGTGCTATCCCGCTATGCCTCTGGAAAGTGATAAATGGGAAATAACATGGTGGCGTAGTGTGGAGCTATCGCATTGCCACTTTGTTTGTGACCCAGAAGTTTGGCATGACACGCCACTATCGCAGAGCAATACAGGAAATTGATAATTGCTATTTAAGCTAGCTCCGTGATGCGCTAATAGCTTAAGTGATACATTGTCTCACTAAAAAGGCTCTAACTCTTCGCTCGGGTGTCGGATTTGGGAAAATTTAGTATCGATGGAATGCTTATTGAATTTTCCACACGACAAAAAGTAAAAATCTTAAAAATACCATATGTATAAATGTGGATTCATCTTTTAAAGAAAGTCTTTAACATCTTTAGGATGATTTTAAGTTAGGTAGAAGTACGTGATATTACACACTTAATATTTATTTTTGGGTTTTTGAGTACAAATTCGGGGCTATGAATACTTAGAATCTAAACAATTAGGCATGGGTATTGGGATTTTGCTTTCCTAGGGGAAAAATATGTATAGTAAGATGATAATTTGGTGCATGTTCTAATTGATGACGATATGATAGGCTAGGTTGTAAGTCCTTGGGGCTAGTTTGTCACATAACCTCAAAGATTTCACTTATTGAATATTTTCAGTACCTAATAAGTGTAAAATAAAACCACCCAATACCTCCATTAGGCATTCCTATTTCTAGAATGATACCCAAGGAATAGTCAACTTTACAATCACTCTTATGTCTAATATTGTGAAAACTTAGCAAACTATGCCAATATTTGTCTACTATTGCTTTGGTTCACATATCCCTCTTACAAAGATAATGTGGGTTCCTAAAGTTCACCCAAATTTGTACAATATTATCTTCTCCAATAAGGGAGGCTACAAACCCTAGAACAATGTCTAAGAATTGAGGAATAAGGAATATGATGGATTAGGGTTTGAGCCTTTCTTTTTGTCAAATTTGGGATAGGCCACGTGCATTTTCTTTTCTTCCCTTGGGCGGCACTCTTCCACTAGGCTACAATCGCAAAGGAGATGTTGCGATCACAACTTGTTGACTTGCTTGACTAACCGCGATAGTGGTCTCCAGACCGCGATCGTGGTAACTGAGTCCATTTTTGCTCCAACTCTTCATCTGCACTTTCTTGCTTTTTTTTGATCATTTTTAGCTAGAATCTACATCTTTCTATCTCATCAACTTTGTGCCTACAAAATATGGATATTAGTGCATGTAATCACAATTATGTCTCATTTATTCATTCAAAACTATGTAATGTGCATGAATGTTGAGTGCAAATGAGTGGTAAAATCATCACTCATCAAGCTACACAATCTAGGTTAAAGTTTTAAAATGCATGTTAAGCCTTATTTCATATCCCGACATATGATATATCTATGTATATGAATTTGATTATGTTAATTGGTTTTGAATGATTTTAAACTGTTGATAATGGAATTATGTTATCCTTATCCCTGAGTTATATACTAGCGTTCACCCTGCTAACCGTCTCTGGATGCTATATCCCCATGCGATGCAGGCACCAGAACTTCTTCTACTTTTCTGCGCAGAGATAGGTCGATCAATTTGGTCAATTGGTTTGTGGTGATTTGGTGAAGTGGTGAGCTTCCAGTCCCCAGAAGGCTTAGACATTTCACTCACTTTCATTCTTAGATTTGAATTGTTAGATATTTTCATTATCATTTTCATTCTCATTGTCAACTGTTAGAGCCGGTGATATGTCCCGACCAAGACTAGTTTGGGTTCTTTGTTTAGAAGGCTTTTTTTGGATTTAGTTGATATCGGGTGGTGTTGGTCAGTGATGTGCTATAGAAATATAGCACTTTTGACACTTAAAATGAGGAAAATATGCAAGTTTCTGAGGTTGTTTTCTTAGATATGATGCATTTTGGGAATGTTTTGTAGGAAATCATGTTTTAGATGTTAAGTTCGTGAAAAATATAGAGAAAGGTGATTTTCGCTACTTATGGGAGAAATTATAGATGTTTGGAACACTTTCCAGATTGTTTGTGACAAAATATGTGCAGAAATTAAAAAAAAACTGAAAAATAACTTTCGGCACATGCTAAGTCAACATATGGATACATGTAGCACATGTGGACCACATGTGGGAAAAGCATGTATTAGAAGACCAAAATCTCGAGAGATTACTTACAGGATTTTTTGGTCCGAGAACATGCGGTCACTACATGAGTCCACTGACAGCGCCCAAGAGCACACACAAGTGTACGTGGTCTTATCAAGTAGTAAAGTGGACTAATGAAAGACAAGTTCCGATCCCATAGAGAATTGATCTAACAAATATTCTATTCTAGTTCACAATATAGATTTAATTAATGCTAGCGTAACCAAAAAAAGAAAGTTTTGAAATTGTAACTTGGAATTAAAGTAAATGATGCATAAATAAAAGTCTAGGAACAATCAATAGGAGAAAACACAGGATTAAAGTACTTTCGAACAATCATACTCTGTTATTGAAATTCATTCGATCACTTGCTTATTTTGGTTGCTGATTCTTAGGGTTAATTGCATGATTATGGTCTCCCAACCTCTAATCATTTACCTAATATGAACATTACAACTACAGCGTTAAGAGGGGATGTAATAATCCAATTAAGCATTTGAAAGCTGTCATCCTGCATTTGAATCAAGTAAGGAATCTAATTACATCCCTGTCCTAGAGGCTAATTCAAATTCTTTATTTCATAAAATAATAAAAATCATACTTTGTTTATTCCCACATTCTATCACCCTATTCCCTCTCCCGAGATCATAAGGGTGACAATACATGTATTTTATGGGTGATCAATTCATCAAATAATTAAATTAAGAATAAACTAACAACCAATAATGATAATCAAATCAAACAAAATTAATTTAAAACAATTGTACTCATGTTCTTGGCTTTAATCCCGGAAAGGGGGTTTTTACCCACTCATAGCCATAATCAACATCCAATTAATTGTATGAATGATTAAAACCACAAAATAAAGATAAATTAAAAAAATATAAACCTAAAAATAAGTTGTGGTAACCTCCAATATTGTTCCAAGTGATCTAGGGGTTCCAAGTTGTCCAAAACGTGTTTTAAGATGTTATATTTATGGTATAAAAGTCATAACCCCACTTGGATTAGGTTTCCACGTCGTTCTTGCTCAGAAAGGTATAATTATCCCAATTTTTAGTGTCAAAGTTTCATGCCATAGTTTCAAATGGCATCACTGGGCACTGAATGCCATAACTGGGCACTTTTTTCATCCTTTTGTCCTTACCGCGAAGTAGCATTGTCGCATTGAGTTATTGTTTTGGAACAATTTCATATTGACTAGACATCGTGGCACAGTTTTTTACCAATTTGGGTCCCTTATGAATCCATTGGTGAGTATCACGTGCCTATTGTCCAATCACACAGCCCACACACGCCTAAAACATTTCAAGGGTCAAAATTGCGTCCAGATTGCATCTTGTGCTTCCGTGGTCATTTCTGAGTGTTTTTGTGTTGTTTCCACTTGATTTGAATCTTGTATATCATTGATATATAATTATAGTCCGTTAAAAAATCATCATATATCATTAAATACAACAATTTAGCGCTCAAACCAACACAATATCTTCAACGATGAATCAATAGCACGAGCTAAGCATAAGCTAATTTCACTTTGATCTTTACTCATTGTTTTGACCCTTGGCTTGATACAATTGAAACTTGAAAATTATAAAAAAGTTGTTTCAAATATAAATACACAATAACAACCTTAGGAACTAATTAAACATATTAGAACCCCACACGATAGATGAGACAAACACCTAGCTCAAGCTAGTAACACTAGTTTTCTCGGTTGAACTCTAAAGGCTCAAATTGAATCAAAACTCATGTAAAAATACCATTAAACATTGTAAAAACATACTTGGACACATAAATGATCATTTAAATCATTATCAACACATATATAATAAGAATCATCCTCCAAACAAGGCAAAGAAGGCTAGAATAGTAACGCTAGAATTCATAAATAAACCCAACATCACCACCCCACACTTAAAGTCTTGTTCGCCTTCGAAAAACTCTTAAATTTAAACACCGTGAGTTGGAAAAATTCCACACTTCTACTACAAGAAATACACTCAATCTAGTACTACAAGAATTACACAAAATACATGTTTATAACACTAAGCATGTTATACACAATTGAAAGCTCAAGAATCCTACTTCAAAATATCCTAACCTCAAGAATGGACTCCACAAGTGGCAAAATCATGCATATTTCTCAATCAAAGACATCACACAAATCACCCATATTCATCAAACATATGCCCTCACAAAAGAGAGTTACCCATAATCACTCACAATAATGCAATTATAACAATAGGTACAAGAATCAAATTATACTCACTCTCACAAGGAATTAACAAGTTACATACAATGAACCATAAGCTTTCACTTAGTATAATGCTCAACTAATATCAGAATGATAAACTTAGGATCAATTAGGACTTTTTCGGGTTGTAGTGTAGGCTAAGGGACGGGTAGAAACTATTTGGGAATAGTGACTAATCTCACTAAGCACTTTAATATACTACATTATGTATTTAAAACCAATCTCCAACAATCAAATTACACCATTTTGTCTACCCAAATCTTTTGTTTTGCCCTATCTCTTTTAAGCATTTTCACAAACACATGGTGGGTGTATCATTTATTCCTTCAAGATTAAATTTTTCTGATTTTCTACAACCATGAGAATAATCCTAACACCATTTATATCACTCCCAACCACCACAAATCAAATATAAATGCCAATAACTATTATCTTGGGGCATTAATTTCACCTTTTTCTTCTTTAATTTCTCAAACTTCTTACTAAATCAATTTTTCATTAAAGCACTTAGGAGCTTTTTGGATCACATTATGGTCTATCAAAGAAGGGAATTAGGCTACATATAAGGCTACCAAAGAAAATTCTAAAGGATCAATGGGGGTTAACTAGGATAATGCACAATGGGTAGGACAAATAGAAGGTATAAAACAAGGTTGTCAAAGAAATGCCTAAATCATCTCCTAAACCCACACTCTTTATTTTTTTTACACACAAACCGGGCAAGTTCAAGATGTCACATGCAACAACGAATATACAAAAATCTCACATACACGTGACACATGGTCAACTCAATAGGATAATCATAAACTCCCAACCAAACAATAGCATGAATTCAAATATAAGCTAAAATGTACAAGAGTCATAAAAATAAGCCTAAAAGTCTCAAAAGTAGTAATTTACTAATTCAACATGATTTTACCAAACAAAACACTTGCACCATGTAATCAAAAATAGAACCAACAATAATATCTTACACAAACAATTTTAAATTGAGTCAAAATTTAGGAATTTCCACCCCACACTTAAAATTCTACTTTGTCCCCAAAGTGAATTTAAGAGCAAGAGACAAAAATACTCTCTGAGGCCTCTAGGCGTAGATAGTAGAATAATTTTGTATAAAGAAGGTCTGCGAGACCCCACACTCTATTTTTTCCATGCTTCTTGGCTCAAGTTTTCGGTACTCAAACTTTCCCTCAACCTGTAACTCAATCAAAAACAAAAAACAATGTGAAATAATAAATAAAAACCAAAAATAAAACATACCTTATTAACTTGGGTTGCCTCCCAAGAAGCGCCTGATTTAGTGTCGCGGCACGACCCAATTATGGATTAACCAAATTCCTTCACCCTTTTGCTCCCCTTTTGGAGCCATTTTCCTATTTTTTCTGACCTCTTGAGTTTGCACTCTCAAGGTCAACATCTCTCTCAAATTCAACCTTCATCATGTTGGAAAGAAGTGGTATTAGAGGCTCCGGCTGATCAATAAGGGGTCAGAAATGGCCTTTGACGGGCTAACCACCCCAAACTCATCCCCTTCAACAAAAGTAACCATACATAAATCCTTATAGTAGGATAGTGTGTTTAGTAGTTTGTAAACTTTAAATACCACCTTTTCATTCTCTAACCTCATTTTTAGCGTGCCCTCTCTTACATCAATTAAAGCTCCATCCGTCGCTAAAAATGGATGTCCTAAAATGATTGGTACCTATTTGTCTTCCTCAAAATCAAGAAAAATAAAGTCAGCAGGAATAATGAATATACCAACATTTATGAGAACATCCTCTATCACTCCTTTGGGATGGGCTATGGTTCCGTTTGCCAGCGGCAATAGTACAAAGCTCGGTATAGGCTTCCCCAAACTTAACGTGTTGAACAAAGATAGGGGTATCAAGTTGATAATTTCCCCTAAATTACTAAGTGCCTGCACCATCTCACTGTTACCAATCTAAATGGGAAGAGGAAACCTACTTGGTTCCTTAAGCGTTTTTGGCATATTTTGAGTGACTATCGAACTACACTCCTCAGTGAGTGATATTACCTTCACATCCTGTAATTTTACCTTATTAACAACCACATCCCTCAAGTACTTAGTATTCTTGGGCATACCCTGCGAAATATCTAACAAAGATAAGTTAATCTGAAGATCTCTAGATGTGTCAAAGAAGTTCTTAAGCATTGCATCCTCCTTCGATTTTCTGTGTTTCTGAGGGAAAGGAAATGGCAGAGTCTTCTTTATTTCTTCAGTAGCTTTTTATTTCAAGTACTCAAACTTCCTTGATTTTTTTGTAACTTTATCATTTACCTGTGGGGGAGTTAAATCTGCATCTACCTCCTTAGTTACCTTTAGAGGTTCTCCTTAAAGATCTTTACCACTCCTCAAAGTGATTGCCATAACTTATTTTGGATTTGGCAGAGCACCTTGAGGCCTAGTATTGAATGCTTTTTGTAACTGCCCCAACTGCAACTCTAAGCTTCTCTGGTCAGCTTTTTGATTTGTTAATTTTGCCTATTGATTTTTCATATCCGCAGCCATTTGTACTTGACTAGCTAAGATTTGTTTCACCATATCTTCCATCTTGCTAGTAGACTGAATTTAATTTTGTTATGCATTCTATGGCTGAGTCTGCCACTTCATGTTGTAGGCATTATCATAATTTGGCCTTTGAGCATTACCCACATACATTACTAATTTTGAATTTGAAGCGTACATGGAATCTACATGGCTGCTATTCCCACAAATTTCACAACAACCTGGGCAGGTTGTGTGGTTTCAACTTTTAGGCTGCTGAACTGAGTTTTTATCAAATTTTGTAATGCAAAAACCTGAGCTGATAATGTCATGAATTGGATAATATACCTGTAATTCTTTTTGTGGCACTTTTAGCATCTGAATGCCACTCGAGATTTCCTTGGGATATATGGTTCAACAATGTGTACAAATCATCATAAGTCAATTCCAGCACTTGACTACCAGCGGCTGAATCTAGCAAAATCTTTGTATTGCGATCAAGTACTTCTACAAAAGTTTGAGCAAGTACCTCATTAGACTATTGGTGATATGGACAATCCTAAAGAAGGGCCTTGAAGCATTAACAAGCATGATATAGATTTTTATGAGGCTTCTGTTTAAAGCTCACTATCTCACTATGAAGTCTTAAAGTCTTTCCTGATGGAAAGAATCTGAAGAGGAACTTTCTGGCTAAGTCATCCCATGATGTGATTAAATTGTCCTGCTCCACATTCAACCACCTTTTAGCTTCCCCTAACAGTGAATGGGTAAAAAGTATCAGCCTCAAATTATTTGTACTCACCCAGTCAGAATAAATATGTTAGTGAGCTCAATGAAAGTCTGTAAGTGGACTTGTGGATCCTTGTGTAAAAGCCCTACAAACTATCCACTACTGATAAGAAGCTACACCATATTATGCTTCAACTTGAAATTCCACTCAGTAGTCAGTCTTTGAATTGGGGAAGTCAAGTTCATTGGAAGTAGGACTATCACTTCCCTAACTGTCTTGTGTGCTTGTTTTTCTGTAGCCATTATAGCAAGATTCTCTTGGTCTTCTTCTATTTACAAAAATTGAGGGAGAAATATTGTGTATCCTCTTCATTTATGAAAGTGTTTTTCGGGTTTGGGGCTTGGTTCAACCAAATCTCTATCCATTGATAGCTTCATAACCTTAAAACTTGTTTCCGAAAATCACAAAACCAATACCAAGCATAAAAATACCAAATAAATCTAAAAGCAAAAGCAAAATAAACAGTTGCTAAATTTAAAGTCCCTGGCAATGGTGCCAAAAACTTGACATCACCCAAGAGCACATGGTCTTATCAAGCAGTAAAGTGGCCTAATGAAATCCAAGTATCGATCCCATAGAGACTTGATCTAACAACTATTCTATTCTAGTTCACAATTTAGATTTAATTGATGCAAGCATAACCAAAAAAGAGAATTTTGAAATTGTAACTTGGAATTAAATTAAATAATGTGTAAATAAAAGTCTTGGAATAATCAATAGGAGAAAACCCAGGGTTAAAGCACTTTCGAACAAGCCTAATATGTTATTGAACTTTATTCATTAACTTGCTTATCTTGGTTGTTGATTCATAGGGTTAATTGCATGATTATGGTCTCCCAACCTCTAATCATTTACCTAATATGGATATTACAACTACAACGTTAGGCAGGGATGTAATAATCCAATTAAGCATTTGAAATCTATCATCCTATGTTTGAATCAAGTAAGGCATCTAAGTACATCCCTATCCTAGATACTAATTGAAATTCTTTATTTCATAAAAGAATAAAAATCATACTTTGTTTATTCCCATGCTCTATCGCCCAATTCCCTCTCCCGAGATCACAAGGGTGACAATACATGCATTTTCCAAATGATCAATCCATCAAATAGTTAAATTAAGAATAAACAAACAACCAATAATGATAAGCAAATTGTAACTCCCTAAGTCTGTACCCAGGATGCTACACAGTGCTTATGACCCTGAAGGACCACAAGCTAACCCATGACTGATATCTGTTGTGAGCACTAAAACATAATACTTTTATAAATATGGAAAAATAGGCTGAAATGCCATAAGGTTCAAATTCTATAAATACTGATAATGTGTATCAATTGAAATAACAATTTGTAAAATGGAACACTGTCTGAAAACTAGTCTGAAAATCCTCTAAACTAAAACTATCTGAAAGTGGAGTTGATGGGACAATCCCCCAACTAACTCCATCTACTGAAATACTGAGTCTATTGTAATAATAAAATGAAAGAATAGCCTCGAATAATGAGGACTCACTGCTAAATCAACTGATGGCTTAACCTTGATCTATCTATGCACTGTCAGGAACCCGAGCGTCTTAACCTATGACATAAGACATCATAGCATGAAGAAAGAGTATACGTCAGTACGTGGAATATATTGGTATGCTAGATGGGGTAAGGATGAATTCAAGGGTTCATATGCATGAACAATAACTGACTGCATAATATAGAGTAACTGAGTATAAGAGTACATGGATAACTAATACTACTGTAAATACTGAGTATGCGCTACTGTGCATATAAATAAATATTATGACTAAGCTTATCTGAAGCTAAGTCCTAAGTTCTGATACTGAGTAACTGATATCTAAAGTTACTAATACTAGTTGACTGCTTCTGACAGTCCTGATTCTGTAGAACTGAACTGAGTTCTATTTTGAAGACTGAAACTGAGATTGTGGAAGGTAAGCATCTAACCAACATGCCCTAAATAAGATAACTGAGTTGGGGTCCAACTTGTGGACCCAGTTAGAAGGGTGTCAATATTGTGCCACGGGTAAAGATACTAAAGAGTTACCCTCATCTGGCAGGTACTCTAATGAGAATGGTAGAACCCTCATCTAATATGTTAAAATACCTCATTAACCCTCAACTGGCAGGTTTGATATCTCAGCCTACACTGGCTACATAGTTCTGGAATGTAGGGATTGCTTCTAAGGATCACACCCTCTTCTAGCAGGTGAGCCACCATCCTTGGGTTCACTCAGTGCTGAATCCTACTTGAAACTGAAACACACTGAACTGATCATACTGAACTGGACTGAACTGATAATAAGTTTACTGAATTTTCCTGAGTTCTACCGAGTTTTATAACTGACTTACACTACTATTGATCGTGATAGGACTGAGACTATTCTATAACTGAAACTGGCTCTAGGTAAATAGCTAAATTATTGGGCATAAAATACCCCCAGAACTCGATTGTATGAAAAATAAAACATATCATGATCTTGAGATACACAATAATGTACACTTGTCCATAATTCATTCATAAAGGCATTTCACCAAACACTTGTAGGGCATAAGCTTGTACATGATTGGGACCACATAATGACATGTCAAGATTCCGCTATCTACTTTACATAGTCATTTTAGCAAACACTTGGGGAGCATGGAGTAGTTCACATGATGATGGTCAACACATGTAATCATGAATACAACATTCAATTTCAAATTCAAGGGTTAAGCATGCAATTCCTATAATTCACCACATAACTATCTTAATTTCATGAAAACTTATAATTAAACATCCATTGGATCCCAATTACTATCATAATCATGAATACCTTCAATTCTAAGCATGGAAATCATAAATCATAAGTCTTGAAGTTTTAAAGATGTATTCTTGGACTCTATGGGTGAAAGGAACCCATAGATGAACACCTAACATGCCTTGAAAGTTAATTCTTGAATATGCTTGAAGAAATTCTTGAGTTTTGATCTTTATTCTTGAAGTTAGGGTTTGTTTTCTTGAGAGAGAATGCCTTTGATTTGGGAAAATTGAATAATAATGATGTAACTAAGTTAATTACGGTAATTTACATGTTAAAAGCTGCCTTGGGTCATGGAAAAATACTCAATTATCCCTGTGAATGATTTAAAATCATTACTGAAAATTTCCCAATTTGGGCACCTGGCGCGACGCGCCACTATCACGCCAAGCCACTGGAAAATGAAAACTGGGAATATGGCTAGTGCCGTAATGCAGTGGAATTGCATTGCAATACTAGATGGGACCTAAAATCTTGGTGCGACGCGGTACAATTGCATTGCTTTACTAGAAATTGTTAATTTTAGATTGGGTCCTTGGCGCGATGCCTCAATATTGCAGAGCAACACCACATTTTGATAGTTGGGAAATTA
>NC_061113.1:135886535-135911473 GCF_002878395.1 Capsicum annuum | reverse complement strand
GCCTCAATATTGCAGAGCAACACCACATTTTGATAGTTGGGAAATTAGCTAGTGGCGTAACACGTCGGTATTGCGGTACCTCACTAGAAACTGACAATTTCCATTTTGACATACTCCACAACACGCTATTGTCTTGAATAACGGTGTTTAACAACTTAAACTTAAAATAACCATAATGTCTTATCCGGTTATCAGATTTAGGCAAATTTTATATTATTGGAAAGTTAATTTAATTTCCTACGCAATGGCAAGCTCTAAACTGAAAAATACTAAGTATTTCAAAAAAAATTATTGGATAACTCATGAACTAAGATTTAAGTTAAGCTTGAGAAATATATGGTTATTACAATATCTCCCCTTTGGTAATATTTGTCCTTGTATGAGATTGATTAAGCTGAGACACTGATAGACTGATTTTATACACTGAACATGCATATCTAATGTATGACTACATGACTGGGATACTGATAATCTTAGCATTTACAATGAACATGCATATCTAATGCATGAATACATGACTAAAGCTACTGATAAGCTGGATTTTCATACTGAACATGCATATCTAATACATGAGTACATGACTGAACTGATTCATGAATGCATGACTGAATATGCAATGGTAATAGATACCAAGTTATAATTATAGCTGAACATGGCACTGGTAAATATAAGGAAGATTGTTACCTTAAGCTGGATCTGAGGTTGCGGAGAAGAGGTGAGGATATTTGGTCTACATATCTACTTCTGCTTCCTAAGTATCTCCCTCTATGGACTAATTCCACCAAAGGACTTTGACTAAGGGAACTTCTTTGTTCCTCAGTTTGTTAATCTGAAAATCAAGGATCTGTACTGGAATCTCTTCGAAAGAGAGATCCTTTTGAGTACCTACGCCTTCTAACGGAACTATGACTGCTGAGTCACCAATGCATTTTTTTAGTAAGGAGATATGGAATATTGGGTGCACTGAAGCTAGGTCTGAAGGAAACTCGAATAAGCTACCTTTCTGAAATGACTGAGAATTCTGTAAGGTCCAACATATCAGGGACTGAGCTTTCCATTTTTGTCGAACCTCTTCGCCCCCTTTATGGGAGATATTTTCAAGAACACAAAATCACCGATCTTAAAGTAGAGATCCTTTCTCCACACATCTACGTACGATTTCTGTCAGATCTGGGTAGCCCTAAGTCTTTCTCTGATTAATTGAACCTTCTCTATGGCATCGAATACTAGGTTAGGCCGTACTATTTCAGCCTCACCTACGTCGAACCAACTAATTAGAGATCTACATCACCTACCATAGAAAGCCTTAAACAGAGTAATCTGAATACTTGAATAATAGTTGTTATTATATGTGAACTCAATCAAAGGTAGGTGGTCATACCAACTACCCTTAAAATCGGCAACGCATGCTCTTAGCATATCTTCTAGAGTCTGAATGGTCCTTTCTACTTGACCATCTGTCTGAGGGCAGAAGTCTGTACTGAGGTGAACTTGGGTACCAAGACCCTTTTGGAATACTTTCGAGAAATAAGAGGTGAACTGGGTACCTCTATCTGAGATGATAGATATTGGGACTCCATGTATCCTGAACAACTCTCTGATTTAGAGTTTGGCGTAGTCCTCGGCAGAATAGGAGGTATGGACTAGCAAGAAATGAGCTGATTTGGTCATCCTATATATGATAACCTAAATGGAATCATGCTGATGATGAGTACAAGGAAAACCCATCATATATTCTATGTTCACTTCTTCCCATTTCTATGTGGGAATACTGAACTCTTGCATGGACCCACTAGGCTTCTGGTTCTCAATTTTAACCTGCTGACACATAGAGCACTTAGCTACAAACTCTGCAATATCCCTCTTCATCCCACTCCACCAATAGATATCTTGTATATCGTGGTACATCTTAGTGGACCCTAGATGAATAGAGTATCCCACACTATGCGGTTTTGCAAAAACTCATTGCCTCAAGTCATCTACACCTGGCACACATAGCCGACCCTAGCAATGTAAAACACTATCTCCCCCTTAGGAGAAAACCTCTATTTTTTATCTCTGACTGACTTTTTCAACTTAACTATACTAGGATCTTTATCCTACTTTTCCTTGACTTTGGAAACTAGAGATGATTCAAAACTGTTCTGCACCCATACACTACCTTCTGCTGAATCGACTAAGCGGACACCTAGCTAGGAAAGCTGATGAACTTCTTGGGCTAACTTCTTCCTACTGTCCTCAACATGAGCAACACTACCCATATACAGTCTACTGAGAGCATCAGCCGCTATATTGGCTTTGCTTAGATGATACAGAACACACATATCATAATCTTTCAGTAACTCTAAGCACCTTCTCTAGCACAAATTTAAATCTTTCTGAGAAAAGACATACTGCAAGATCATGTGATATATGAACACATCTACATGTACCCTATACATATAGTGCCTCTAAATCTTTAAGGAAAATACTACAGCTGCTAACTCAAGATCATAAGTCGGATAATTCTTCTTATGGGACTTAAGTTGTCTAGAGGAGTAAGTTATGACCTTACCTCTCTACATAAGGACACAATCCAAACCAACTCTGGATGCATCACAGTACACTATAAAACCATCTGAACCATCTGGTAGAGTCAAAAATTAGGCTGAGGTAAGTCGGGTCTTCAACTCCTGAAAACTCTTCTCGAACGAATCTAACCACTGAAGCTAGAATTTCTTTTGAGTCAATATGGACATGGGGGATGAAATAGATAAGAACCCTTCAACAAACCAACAATAATAGCTAGTTAAACCCAAGCAACTCCTGATATCTGATAGAGAGATGGGTCTAGGCTAGTTTCTCACCACTTTGGTCTTTTGAGGATCAAATCTAATGTCATCACTGGAAATAATATGACCAAGAAATGCTACTGACCTTAGCCAAAATTTGCACTTACTAAATTTAGAAAATAACTGATGAGTTCTGAGAGCCTGAAGTACGATTCTGAGGTGATCTGCTTGATTATTCTTGCTATGGGAATAGACAAGAATGTCATCGATGAAGACTATAGTGAACATGTCCAAGTACTACTTGAACATGTGATTCATTAAGTCTATGAAAGCTATTGGGGAATTAGTAAGACCAAAGGACATGACTATAAACTCGAAGTGACCATATCGGGTTTTGAAAGCTATTTTTGGAATGTCACATTCTCTAACTCTGAGATGATGATAGCCTGATCTGAGGTCTATCTTAGAAATATAACTAGCACCCTGAAGTTGGTCAAATAAGTCATCGATTCTGGAAATTGGGAACTTATTCTTGACTGTGACTTTGTTCAACCTACGGTAGTTTATATACATTCTGAGTGAACTGCCTTTCTTATGCACGAATAAGATTGGTCCGCCCTACGAGGAAACACTAGGTCTGATGAATCCCTTATCTAGGAGATCCTTCAATTGTTATTTTAACTCTTTGAGTTCTGCTGGTAATATTCTATATGGTGGAATAGATATAGGCTGAGTATCTTGGAGAAGGTCTATTTCAAAGTATATTTCCCTAATGAGGGGAACTCCAAGAAGATCTTCGAGAAACACATCTGAGAATTCATTTACTACTGGAACTGACTCAAGAGTTGGAGTTTCTAAGTTAGAGTCTTTGACTCATACAAGATGGTAGATACATCCCTTAGATATCATTTTTCTCACTCTAAGGTATGAAATCAACTAACCCTTAAGTGATGTGGTACTACCCCTTTATTCAAAAATTGGTTCATTTGGAAACTGAAAAATGAACTAATTTGTTTCTACAATCAACTGAGGCATAACATGAGTGGAGCCAATCAATATCGAGAATGACATCCAAATCTGCCATCTCTAGCTCTACAAGGTCTGCTGAAGTAACTCTCTGAGATATCATAACTGGACAGTTCTTGTATACCCATCGGGCTATAATAGATTTACCCACTGGGGTAGAACCTGAGAAAGGCTCTGCTAGAATTTTTGGACTATTTGAAGTTAATGGCTATATGAAGAGTTACAAAAGATAAATAAGCTCCTGGATATAACAAGGCATAAACATGTAAATGAAAGATCTATAACGTACAAGTGACCATATTAGGAGAATTTTCTTAATCTTATTTGGACTGAAGTGCATAAAGGCTATTTGGGCATTGCCCACTAGTGCCACTAAAATGGCACCCTACCGATTCAAGTGACCAGACTAAACTAGGGGACAGTTATCCTAACCCTAAGAACCTAACTGAGGACAATCTCTAAATCTGTGGCCTGTCTTGTCACACCCAAAACAAACATCACTTCCAGCACTACAAACACCCTGATGGTTCTTGCCATATTGCTGACATAGAGGATTTATTCAAGCACTGCTGTCATTACCCTGAGATTTAGAGCCTGGTGCCCTATCTTTATTACCATTTTTGAACTTTAGAACTGGAGCACTGGATAAGAATGGAGCTGGAATTAAACATTATAGGCAAAACTGGGAACGGTTACCGCCCTCTGACTTAGGTCGATTAAAATTAAAGCTACCTATTCTATCTCTCCTATTCTGCCTCTCTCTCTTTTTTATCTTCTCCTCTTCTATCTGCTGAGCATAGACCATAAACCTGGATATGTCCATCCCCTTAATCCACATTGTTGTTTTGCACTCCTTAACTATAATATCTGATACCCCAGATACGAACTTGGTCATTCTGGACCTAATGTGCGCTACTACATGGGGAGCATACCTGGATAACAAAGTAAACTTAAGGGAATACTCTTTCACACTCGTACTGCCTTGCCTGAGATTGATAAACTCTAACACCTTGGCTTTTTTCAGCTTTAAGAAAAAGAATCTCTTTAGGAAAGTAGTAGCAAACTCTTCCCACTCTATGGACTCTGCATTTATGCCCCATTCCACCTTCCACTTCTTAAACCATATATGAGCTACATATTGTACCTGATAGATAGATAGATCAGCACTCTTATTGGAAGTCACTCACATAATTTTTGTGACTTTCTGAACCTGATCGAGGAACTCCTGTGGATCTACTTCTAACTTAGATCCTGTGAATAGGGGAGGATTCATTCGGGTGAAGTCTTAAATACTGGCTGTAGTAGTATTAGCCATAAAATTAGCTTCAAAAGCAGCTGGCCATTCATTTTGAGTTGCTACAAAATTGGCTAGAGTAGTGAATGCAACCCTAAATTCTGCATGGGAGACATATTCGTCCAGGGGATCTGCCTAATTCGGTTCTTCTTTTGTTAGTCTTTTTGAGAGGCATGTTTTTTAAATTAAAGAAAGAAATGGATTAGACTGACAGTTTAACTTGAGCTCATGCTCACTCGCATGACATTAATACTGAAAGAAGGAAAAATTTTCCTAAAACTTCTCATAGCCTCTTGTTCATAAGTGTGGCATGCTACACACCTATGCACAAAACTCTACTAGATGTGTTTTTTAGACTTTCTAGGACTCTATTGAACCTGTCTCTAATACTAGGTTTGTAATGCCCTGAGTCTGTACCTCGGATGCTACACGGTGCTTATGACCCTGAAGGACCATAAGCTAACCCATGACTGATATCTGTTGTGAGAAATGAAACATAATACTGTAATAAATATGGAAAAATAAGCTAAAATTTCATAAGGTTCAAAATATGTAAATACTGATAAAGTGTATCAACTAAAATAACAATCTGTATAATTAAACACTGTCTGAAAACTAGTCTAAAAAGCCTCCAATCTGAAACTGTCTGAAAGTGGAGTTAATGGGACAATCCCCCAACTAACTCCATCTACTAAAATATTGGGTCTACTATAACAATGAAATGAAAAAATATCCTCAAATGATGAGGACTCACTGCTGAATCTACTGCTGGCTAAATCTGGATCTATCTATGCGCGGTCAGGAACCTAAGCTTCCGAACCTATGATATAAGACATCTTAGCGCAAAGAAATAGTATGCGTCAGTATGTCGAATGTACTGGTATGATGGATGGGGAAAGGCTAAATACAAGGGTTCATATGCATGAACAATAACTGACTGCATGATATAGAGTAACTGAATGTGAGAGTACATAGATAACTGATACTACTATAAATACTGAGTATATGCTACTGTGCATACAAATAAATATTGTGACTAAGCTTATCTAAAGCTAAGACCCAAATTCTGATACTGAGTAACTGATATCGAAAGTTACAGATATTGGTTGACTGTATTTGACTATCCTAATTCTATAGAACTAAAGTGAGTTCTATTCTAAAAATGGAAATTGAGATTGTGTGAGGTAATCATCTAACCGACAAGCCCCAAATAAGATAACTGAGTTGAGGTGCAACCAGTGACCCCAGTTAGAAAAGTGTCATTACCGTCCCACGGGTAAAGACACTAAAGAGTTACCCTCATTTGGAAGGTACTCTAACGAAAAGTGGAACCCTTGTCTGACAAGTTAAAATGCCTCATCAATCCTCAACTAGCAGGTTTGATGTCTCAACATATGCTGGCTACGTAGTTTTTGAGCACAAGGATTAATTCTAAGGATCACACCCTCTTCTGGAAGGTGATCCCCCATCCTTGGATTCACTCGGTGTTGAATCCTACTCCCAACTAAAAGACACTGAACTGAACATAATGAAATGGAATGAACTGATAATGAGCTTACAAAATTCTCCTGAGTTCTACTGAGTTCTTTAAATGATTGTGAGTACTACTGATCATGAAAGGACTGAGAATATTCTATAACTAACACTTGATCTAGGTAAACAACTAAATTATTAGATATTAAATACCCCCAGGACTCGATATCATGAAAAAATAAAGCAGAGCATGATCTGGAGATACATAATAATATACATTTGTCCATAATTCATTTATAAAGGCATTTTATCAAACACTAGTAGGGCATAAGCCTGTACATGATTGGGACCACATAATGACATGTCAAGATTCCACTATCTACTTCACATAGGCGTTTTAGCAAATACTTCGGAAGCATGAAGTATTTCACATGATGATGGTCAACACATGTAATCATGAATACAACATTCAATTTCAAATTCAAGGGTTATGCATGTAATTCACATAATTCACCACATAACTATCTTAATTTCATGAAAACTTATAATTAAACATGCATTGGATCCTAATTACTATCATAATCACAAATACATTCAATTCCAAGCATTGAAATCATAAATCATAACTCTTGAAGTTTAAAAAAATGGATTTTTGGACTCTATGGGTGAAAGGGACCCATAGATGAACACCTAACATACCTTGAAAAGTTAATTCTTGAAGGTTCTTGAAGAAATTCTTGAGTTTTGATCTTGATTCTTAATATTAGGGTTTTTTTTCTTGAGAGAATACCTTTGATTTGGGAAAATTGAATAATAATTGATTTGGGTCATGGAAAAATAATCAATTACCTTTGGTAATGATTTAAAATCATTACTGAAAAATCCCAATTTGGGCACCTGGCACGACGTGCCACTATCGTGCCAACTAGGAATGTGGCTGGTGGTACGATGCGGTGTAACATAGTGGAACCAAGTTGCAATATTGGATAGGACCTAGAAGCTTAGCATGATGTGGTAAAATCACATTGCTTTACTATATATTGACAATTGTGGATTGGGTCCTTGGCGCGACGTGCCAATATCGCAGAGCAACACTGTATTTTAACAATTGAGAAATTTATTGGTGGCGCGATATGTCGTTATCGCGATACCTCACTGGAAACTGACAATCGCCATTTTGACATACTCCGCGATGTGATACTGGCCTGAATAATGGTGTTTAATGACTGAAACTTAAAATAGCCATAACTTCTTACCTGGTTATCGAATTTAGGTGAATTTTATATTGTTGGAAAGCTAATTTAATTTCCTATGCAATGGCAGGCTCTAAACTGAAAATATTGAGTATTTCAAAAATTTATATTGGATAACTCATGAACTAAGAGTTAATTTAATCTTAATAAATATAGGGTATTACACAAATCAAACCAAATTAATTCAAAACAATCGTACTCATGTTCTTGGTTTTAACCCCAGAAAAGGGTTTTTTGGCCACTCATAGCCATAATCAACATCCAATTAATTGTATGAATGATTAAAACTATAAAATTAAGCTAAATTAAAGTAATAAAAACCTTAAAAAAAGTTATGGTAGCCTCCAATGTTGTTCCAAGTGATCTAGAGGTTCCAAGATGTCCAAAACATGTTTTAAGAGGTTATATTTATTATATACAAGGTATAACCCCACTTGGATTAGGTTTCCAACTCATTCTTGTTCAGCAAGGCAAAATTATCCTGATTTTTGGTGTCAACACATCGTACCATAGTGTCAAATGGCATCACTGGGCACCAAATACCATAACTGGGCACTTTTCCACAATTTTAGTCCTTACCGCGAAGCAGCGTTATCATGTTGAGCTACTATTTTTGGAAAATTTTGAATTGACTCAACACCGTAACATGGTGTTTTACCATTTTGGACCCATTATTAATCTAATGGTGAGAAGAAAACACCCATTTTCCAATGACACAGCCCACACATGCCCAAAATATTTCAGGGATCTAAATTGCGTCTTGTGTTTCTATGGTCATTTTTGAGACTTTTTGAGTTGTTTCCACTTGATTTAAATCTTGTAAATACTTTATATATCATCATAGTCCATTAAAAAAGCATCTTATAGCATTAAATAAAACAATTTATTGCTCAAAACAACACAACATCCTCAACGATGAATCAAAAACACAAGCTAAGCATAGGCTAATTTCACTTTGATCTTTAACTCATTGTTTTGACCCTTGGATTGATCCAATTGACCCTTGATCAATATCAAAAAAAATTTTCACATATAAATACACAATAAAAACCTTATGAACTCATTAAACACATTAGAGCCCAACACGATAGATTAGACAAACACCTAGCACAAGCTAGTAACACTAATTTTCTCGGTTGAACTCTAAATGCTTAAATTGAGTCAAAACTTATATGAAAACACCATTAAACATTGTAAACACATACTTGGACACATAAATTCCCATTTATATCATTATCAACATATATAGCATAAGAATCATCCTCAAAACAAGGCTAGGTAGGCTAGAATAGTAATGCTAGAATGCATAAATATACCCAACATCATCCACCCTACAGTTTGTATATTCCATATACACACAAGGATAGGGTGCATGTAGGGACCATAAGTAGACACCGACCCTTTTTTCTCCTATTTTATTTGGTCTTTGATTTTAAGCCTTCCTCATGTAATATAAATACCCCTTATCTGTTTTTAGTAGAAGCGACATACTCTTTATAGTTACAAATATATTTTGATTGTGATATTTGATTTTAATCTTGTGATTCTCTTGTATTGACTTTGGTTGATTAATTCAGTTATGATTTTGGGTTTTTATTTCTTATTATTGTGATTTCATATTATTCTTTCAATCATGGATGTTGTTTATTATTTCATAACCATGAGTGGCCAAAAACCCATAGCTAGGATTGTGGAAACCCTAGAATATTGACAAAGTACGGAAAGTGCTATCATTGTTCTGAATCAATACCCATTCATGCATTATATTGTCTTTACTTTAATAGTTATTCTAGCGGTTACAAATGTTAGGATCCCACCTAGGTTATCGTTAATTATATAAAATATGAGTAGTGACTAGGAAAAGATAATGACAATAGTAATTTTGAGTTTAACTGTTGTTCCACGCTACTATGTATTATCTAAGTGTGATGGTGTAATGACCCTTCAGGTTATTGTCTGCGTTCTTGCTTATTTTCACCGGTAAAGCTTCTTTATATCTGCCCCAAATCATTAGTAATTGATGAAACCAATAGATCAGTTGCCTGGCGGTTCGTTTGGTTCCTTGAACCACTTTCTCAATTTGAAATCTTCGTTCATCCTAATTAACCACTAGGAAAAAACCTTGATAAAACATTTATGTATACTAAATTTGACTTTTCCAATGAGTCCAGAATGTCAAAAACTATGGGGTTACATCCATGCCTTGTGTTAATCCAGATGCCGCGACCATGATGGCTAAGGTGTGACACTAGTTTCACAATTGCAATTAGGTGGGTGGCACAACCACGAGACCTGTAGGCTGGGTAAGCCTATTTAAAAGCTGTTTTCTCTAAAATTTTAGCCATTTTGTGCCTCCCTCTTAACCTACAAACCCTAATGGAGTGTAAAATCTTCTAAGTAAGTCTTTTGGGTTGAATTGGAGCTTAACCAACTTGTGAAATTGAATCTTGCTATAATCTAAGGTGAAATATCTTCTAGTTTGGTATTGATTTTATGATTTCTTGACTCAATACCCCTAAATCAATGAGGCTTAAGTATAGCCCCAAATTTGATTGATTGACTCACATTCCTTGAGGGTTATAACTCCCTAAAGGTAGTTGAACAATAGGTTGGTTTTGGAAACTCATTTCTAAAACTATAACCTACTTAAGGTTTTGGTGGCCTTTTGAACCCATGGCACAATGGTGCCATAATAGGTATTTTTATTTTTATTGTAAGTATTAGATTGTATTATTAATAGCTTTGCTCTTGGAGAAAAAGGCTTCAATAAAAGTAAAAAAAAAACTTGTTGGCTCGTGAGTTGCTTGGACTCAAGGTAGGTTAGGCTTACTTGTAGTTAGATTAATATTAATTATAGTATAATCTTTTATATCTTGTGAGATTTGGATGGGTTTATATGATAAATAGTCGAATGGTGATAATTGGGATTAGTTGGTTCTTATAGGTTATCGAACTTGCAAGGTGTGATTTTTAACCCTTAGCCTAGAACCTTGGATAGTCTACTTGTAGTCTCATGAATAGTATGATAATACTCTAGTTGCTCTAATAGATGAGAATAAAGTTTCTCCCTAACCTTAGGAGTATGTTGACCTTGCTAGCACTTAGTCAAGAAATGACCTTGGTGTTGGGTTGACTTAGGAAGAATGCTTAAAGAAGATTTCCCTAATAGGCTTAGTAAAGATTGATAAGCCCTTATGGTATGATTTAGATAACTTATCCTAATCTGGGTAGATATTAGACTTATGATAATGGACTTTGGCGTTCTTGGAATTTATGAGTGGGACTTTACCCACCTTAAGCTTGAACTATGAAATCCCTTAGAGGCCTAGATACTAGATGAATGTCCACATTAGTTTGTTGAGATTATTAATGGTTAAACCTTGGTTTTTGGGTTATCCATATGGATAATAGTTGCTTAATATATGTACTTGATGTATTATCTAGTGGTTATAATATGGATAGCCTTGGAAAAATAATAATTTTCTATATCATATGGACACTCATGCTCATATTTATCATTTTATGTGGTAATGCTTAATAGCAAAGTAGGATGATACATGTTCTCTTATATCCTTATTACTCTATTATTGTGAGCTTATATTTGCTAATTGATTTGTATTTGTACGTGTATGTATGTTGTTGCCTTGAAAAATATGAAATGGCGTGATGATTTTTGGTGAATTTGAAAGATGTGTTTATGTGATGATAATACCCGGTAAATCTAGAAGAGGTAATAATGTATGATGTTGCCTGGTGAATTTGGAGGATATGTTAATGTTATGATGTTGCCCAGTGAATCTAGAGGATATGTTGATGTGATGTTGATGTGATGCTGATGCCTGATAAATCCAAAAAAGTTATGATATTACAATGATACCCGATTAATTTGGAGGATATGTTGATTTTATGTTGATACTTAGTGAATCCGGAGAATATATTGATGTTATGATTGATACCTAGTGAATTTAGAGGATATGTTGATGTTATGTTAATACCCGGTGAATTCAGAAGAGGTAAAGATGTTATGATGCCATGTGGGGCAAACTTACATAAATGGATTGCTACTTGTGAGGTTAGGCCTTGTGGGGCCAAACTGCTTATGTACATGGGACATAATGTCTTCTTTGGTAAATGGTTATTCATTCCTTATCCTTATTTACAAAATGAGAGGTGTAACCCTTGTTGTCCCTAATTGGTAACTAGAAGTAACTTATGCCTATTAATGGGTTAAGGTTAATTGGTATATGAAACCTTGTGTATAACCAAAGGCTTACCTATAAAATCTATTTGACTTAGAATAATGGTTATGTTATGGAATTTCACCTAGTTAAGTGGCTCATGTGATAACTAGATATTTCTAATAAATGACTACGATTTTAATACTAGAAGTCTAGTGAACTAGTTGGTGGACCTTACTTGCTTAAAATATGGGAACTATTCTTTAAGGTTATAATATGCCTAATGATAATAGGCTTAGTATTACATGATGAATAACTAGGTAGACTTGTAATATTTAATGTCATGGTAGCTTAGTTGATGACTTCTCTAATGAGAGTGCAAACTAGAAAATGGCCTTGTGATAGGTGAATAATTGATAGTAGTGGTAACTTATAACTTTTCTCTATTTGATAGCTAGTAACTGTCAGACTTGTAACCAAGTGGCTTATGGAAAAAAAGGTTAACTAGTTTAGACCTCACATGGAGTTTAGTGGTAAATTAAAGGATAAGTAATTATATGATTATGCTATAACAATATTGGTTTTGTTGTGATTAAATTATGGTATGGATAATGATTATGGACATTGGTATAAGCCATGGCGATGTTGTGCTACCTGCAGCCCCGATTAATGGTTGCGTAGTTGTACTTTTACATATTATTGGTTGAACTTTTGGTGTACTCTCCAGTGGTATGGGATATCATGATGAGCTCTTGTATTGTATTCCTTGGTGTACTCTCCGGTGGTATGAGACGCCGTGATGAGTGCCTTGTTGTGTTCTTTTTCGTGTACTCCCTAGTGGTATGGGACGTCACGGTAAGTTCTTGTGCTTTGTGCTCTAAGTTGGTTGGTGATGATTATTGTACACAAATGCTAGTTATTTTACATGTGACTTTACGCTTCCAAAATGATACTTAGTTGGAATGGAGATTATGGAGTATATTGATATAGTATGTCGTGCTATTGCCTTAGTAGTATAGATATTATTACAGTGATATTGGAGGAGATTCAGGTTTGATCTATACCTTGACTTTAAGTTATTGTCTTACTTTATATCATCTTAATATTACAATTTAGCTCAGTCGGCTGATGATGCCTACTAAGTACCTGTGTTTTGGTACTCATACTACACTAATATACTTTTTTGGTGTAGACCCAGGTTCTAGTTGCTTTCATTGAGATAGTTCATGCCACATTGACTATTTGGAGATAGGGTGAGCTTTTGGAGTTTGAGTTGCTCTCCTTCCCCTCTATCTTTATTTGTCATTTGCTTTTGAGACAAATGTATGAGACTATCTAAGACAGTTTAGACTTGAGATTGTAAATTCCTATTTTTAAGTTTAGAAGCTCTTGTATTAATACTATTAGGTCATGGGATTTGTGATGAATATTGATTATCTTTATTTGTGAAACATTGTTGTTTATATATTGTATTCTTATATAGGGTCCATGTAGGATGTTCTTACAAAGATAACCTATTGCATTAGCTTTAGATTACAGTGTCAGCTTACCTACCGATGGGATGTGGTAGGTGCCATCATGGCTAGAAAATTGGGTCATGACAAATTGGTATTTGAGCCCAGGTTTCATTGATATTATTGGAACAAAAGCAAGTGTTTGATAGAGTCATCTGGATAGGAACATTATTGTTAGTTTCCTATCTTCAAGAGGCTATGAGACATTCTTAGGAGTCCTTCACTTACTTCACTCATATTATGCTAAGAGTATGAGTTGGTTTGTAGGATATGAGTTGGTTTGTAGGATATTTTTTTGACTTTACTCTTTTACATATGGCTAGGAAACATGCTTCAATGATATGTAAGCAGGGTCCCAAGAGCTAGACTCATGATTTATCCCCAATTACGAATTAAGGTGTACCTCCCCAGGATCATATTCCTGTACCCGAGCCAGAGACTCCTTCGTCTCAACTAACAGTAGGCCAGGGACCATCCCAAGATCTACCTGGATCCATCCTCTCTTCTTTGCTTAGGGATGCTTTAATTTAACTCTTGGGTATTATTGATAGTTCGCAGTTTTCTAAAGCAAGAGTGCAGCCTATAGCTACAAATCCTGGAGTTAAGGTTCCTCCTATTTCAGTTGTTGTTCAGCCAGTTGTGACCTAGCCTGCTATGTTTATTGAGAAGCAGAAGATGTTGGGAAGGTTCTTGAGGTTGGCTCCACCTAGATTTGTTAGTCCTCTTGGAAAGGATGTATTTGATTTTCTGAATGCTTGTGAGGATAGGCTTCGTGGGTTAGGCCTTGTTGAGACTCATGGTGTGGACTACACTACATTTCAATTTGACTTATCTGCTAGACACTAGTGGAAGGGTTTTATGAGATCTAGAGTAGTGGGATCTTCCCATCTCTCTTAAGCTTAGTTCTCTAAGACATTCTTGGAGAAATTTATAATACATAGCTTCAGAGATTATTTGACAGATCAGTTCTCTAGGTTAGAGCAAGGTTCTATGACAGTTGTTGAGTATGAGACTCATTTTCATGAGTTGGCCAGGCATGCAACTTCTAAATTGGATACTGAGTATGAGAGAGTTCACTACTTTATGAGAGGATTAAGACTTCCTATTCGGATGGCTACTTAAAGTTTGGTTGCTTCTGGTAGGACCTTGCTAAGGTTGTTGATCATGCTAGAGTGATGGAGGACATACAACGTGGGGGCCGTGATAAGAGGCCCAAGGATCAGGGAAAATTTGGTAGGAGTCGTAGTAGTTCCTGATTTAGAGGTAGTATTCCTTATGCTGGACATCCTTCGTTTTCATATTTTTAGCCTCAAGTTTAGATTAGTCGACCAGTGCAAGCAGCACTCCAGGCAGTTGATGGGGATTAGTTTATTTCTAGTGGCGCCCTTGTAGGGGCGGTGATCAGTCTATAAGAGGTTCATCTGTGGGCTACGCTAAGCTTTTTAGCTATTCTGGATCATCCAAATTTGTGAGTTTTGGTTCATCTCATGGGTTTTATTTTACTAGTAGACTTTCTGTTCATTTCTCTAGAAAGTACCCTAATCGAGGAGTGATAGTTATTTTAGCCCAGGGAGCTACCCCATTAGGGAAGTTCATCCCTCAGGTAAAGGTGGTGTGTGAGGTCGTAAAGGTAGTTACTGGGATGCTCAAGGTAGTATTCAGGCAAGCAGGGTAGGTGGTCATCCAAGTGCCCAACCAGGTGGCAGGCATGGTCAGTTGTACGCAGAACCTGCTAGGCCCAAGACTAAGACTTCAGATACAGTAGTCATAGGTACGATTTTAGTTTGTCGTAGTTGGCTCTTTCTTTATTTGATCCTGGATCAACTTATTCTTATATATCTACATATTATGCACCACGGTTGGAGTTGTCCAGTGATTTATTATCTATGTTATTGCGTGTTTCTACTCCCATAGGTAATTCTTTAGTAGTGGATCAAGTATTTAGACCAAGTTTCATGACAATTAGTGATGTTAATACGTATGCTGATCTTATTATTTCGGATATGTTGGATTTTGATATAATTCTGGACATGGACTGGTTATCCCACTATCACACGGTCATGAATTGTTTTTCCATGAAAGTTACCTTAGCCATGCCTGGTATACCCCCAGTTGTGTGGAAGGGAGCAATTAGCCACTAGCCAACAGGGATTATTTCTTATATTTGCGCTAGACGACTTATGTTGAGGGGTTGCGAGTCTTATCTCGCCTATATATGTGATACCCATGTAGAGACTTTGATGCTTGACTCTTTTTCTATTGTGTGTCAGTTTCTTGATATATTTTCTGATGATCTGGCTGGTATCCCTCCTAATCATGAGATTGAATTTTCTATTAACCTTGAGCCTGGTACTCGACCTATTTATATATCACCTTATCATATGGCTCCTTCAGAGCTTAAGGAGCTAAACTCTTAGCTTTAGGATCTTCTTGGCAAGGGGTTCATTAGATAGAGTGAGTCCTATTGTAGGCAAACATTTAAGTGGAAATATTATTGTCATTCGATCAAGCAAACATTTATCTAGGAAGCAATTATACAAGGAAATATCAAATTAAAAAGAACTACTATATTATCAACGATATTCTACGTGCATTGTGCTGAACTACCAGAGCTCAGAGGATAAAGTGTATCATTAACATTTGCAAATGGAGGTAGAAACATTTTTAGAAATAAATACATGAGGCAATCTTCCTTTATAAGGAAAACTAATAACATACATATAGCCTTAGCAAAGAGAAGACACTCGTCTTTTAGCTTCGAAACTCACTTGTAGTTGTCTTCATGCTTCATTTTGTTCTAAAAGATCTTAAACAACATAAACATCGAAATTAAAATTTGACTCAAAAATTAGATAAGTGCTATCGAAACTCTCCTGAAGTATAGATGATAAGGCTATTGAGAGATCGGATAAATCTAAGTTAAAATTGGAGTTCATGACTTATAGAACTGATAATACTTGTTCCCTCCACAACATTAAAAAGAAGAAAACAGATGCATGCCTTAAGCTCTTCTAATCAGATCATCTCACACAAAATGACTGGGAGGAATAAACACGACTACAAAACATACGTCTTTGGTACTGGTTCTAAGGTGATTGACTAACTATTATTACAAGCAAATTAACATAAGGGGGACTAAAATGTCCAGATAATAAAGGCAAAGATCTAAAAACTCAAACATGGCTTTTCCAAATTCATAAGAATTACTAATAGAGAAATTAATTTAAAAAGCTTAAAACTACTTAATTAGGATATAAGAACTAAATTTTTATTGGAGGTCCCTCCTTCTGATAAAACTGAAAAGAATCAAAAACTCAAACAAGAATGTTATATCTACCAGTAGCCTCAATGAAGTTGGATATCATTTTTCTTTAGTTGTTGATTAAAATTCAATCTTGACCTTAACAAATAAGAGAAAATCATACAAGAGTTAAGAATCAAATAGTGCACCTCCTCTTTAACCGACCATCTACACAACATTCGTAAAGTATTCATTGCTAACCACCCTTGCTTTCAAATGGGAAGAAACAGATTAGGAAAAAGATTAATCGTTATAAAAACTGAATCTTTACCACAAGATGCTACAAAGGGACAAGCCTTTCAATCACATTACCACGACAAAAGGGAAAGATCAACAAAATTAGAAGTTACTCCACTGATTGAAAAGAATGCCTTTATTCTTTTTTTTGACAACTCGTTAATTCTAGCTTCTCACATGACATATTTAAGACCACAAAATTAAATATTTTACATATCTTTGATTTAAACCACGATATTCAAGATTTTCTTTACTTTCTTAAACTCAAGTAAAAAAAACAGACAAACAAATGAATCGACACAGAAAAAAGACTATCAACTAAATTTGAAACAGAGTACTCATTTGTAAAGGTGAGTACAAACAATCATTACAACTATATCCTTATTGAAACTCCCAAGTAAAAACAAAGGAAAGAATTTAATTAAAAAAAAAATTAAAACACCAATCCTGCAAGTACAAAAAGGAAACACCTAAAACTACAACAAAATATGAAAGTAGGAATTGTAAAAATATAAGTTATTCTAAATACTGAATAACTAGCTAAAGTCTAGCTCCGATGTCACATGTTGAAATTTAACACATTCACAGAGCCAAACACAATGAAAATATTAAAATAGGAACGTAACTTGAACTAAAATTGTTCAAGCATTAATTCTCAATCAGATTCAACTTTCCGATCGCACATAATTTGGACACCCTTTAGAAGGATTTTTTTTAAAAAAATGAAGTAGCATAGTACTCAGTAGCTTTTATTTTTTTGGGCGTAGTATCAAGCACTATAGTTACACCAGTGTATAAATCAAAGAAAAAATAAATGCATGTAAAAATCCATCAAAACTATCATAAGAATGGATAAATTACTACTAAATATTCATCAAAATCTCATTAGCAATTACCGAAAGTATTAAACAAATAAAAAATACATAAAATACTCAGCAAGACAGAGGTAAATAAAGCACGACAATAATGTGAGAGAAACGAACAACCTGGAAAAACAAAGCCTCGATTATCAAGTTTCAAATTTAGTAAATTAGTTCCATCATTTATGTCAAAGCTCAAGCCTTAGCCAATTAGCCACCACATGCAAGACAACACATTCAAAAATATTGGAAGATGAAACCCCTAAAATTTACTCTGAAATAAATGTAAATAAAAGGAACCATTTTCATATCTATTTTGAGCGATAAATCCCAAAAGAAACCAGTGAAATCCTTCAACAAAAAGAAGAAGAAGAAGAAATAAATCCTACCTGAAACAAAGATAAAAGAAGAAGAAGAACATTTAACCAATAATGGATGAAAACAATTTAGTAATTTTTTTTTTTTTGTAAAGTAACATTCTGAAAAGTATATATCCACTGTTTAAACAATTGGTATTGTCCTTTCACAGTATCATACCATGTGTAAATTAAATTTGCTACGTCTCCAATAACTAAGGATTTATTCTATATTTAATTTACAATTATGCCCTTGATTGCACCACCAAAAGTTTCACTTATATATTAGTAGAATTTGTCACGTGTCAGCAAACCATTTACAACAGCTTTTGTATTAGAGGTGCGTGGGGGCGCATTTCAGACTTCAATTAGGGTGATTTCGGAGCTTTCCAGGTTTTATCCAATTTGTTTTCCTCTATTCCAATTTTTAATTTGTTGAGCTTGGTGTATGATACACTGTTGTGACTCCATATTAATTGTATGAATCGTTGTTGTGAAATTTCTGTTGCGTTTCTCTGATTGGCGACTATCTTCTACTTATCTGCTTGGATTCCTTATTCAAGGGGTGTCTTTTGTTGGACTCTCCTTTGGTAGACAGTTTTATTTGGCTTGAAGTTTTGGTTTATCTTTTGATTCTTTAGTTAGAGGGGTTAAAAAATTGAGAAGGTTTTATTCTAAGATCTATTCGAGTATATTATTGTGGAAGTTTGTTATTCTTGTGATTTATTTTGATCTTTTATGTATTGATAGTTGCAAAAATAATTGTAAATGATAGAGGAGAGAGGAAATACCAGCGTTGTTTATAACTATGATCCAAAAAGAAAAATCTCAGCATAAGTATTGTTCATCACTATGAGCCAAATACTGCATACGAAAAATCTTAGCATAACTAATACCACCATATCCTTCAATATTCTTATACACCTTACCAAACTACCCCTTAAAGTTTTCAGTGACAGTACTGTCACACCCCTTTTTTTTACCAAAAATAAGAATTAATTTAATTCAAAAAGAGTTTTTATAATTAAGTGACAAAAGAAAACAATATATTCTGAAAAGGGCCTTTAACAATCAAAATTTAGAGTCGTCACTTGGCATAATCTGGTGTGTCAAGTCACCTTTAAAATCGTTTTTAAAATAATTTTTTGACCCTTTCAAAAACTGGTCCACGAATAGAGATTTCAATTAAGGAATTTTGTTGACCGAAGGGAAGGTGTTAGGCACCCTCAGTCCCATGGTTTGACCATGGTTTCTTCGTAGAGTATATCGGCTAGTATGACACTATGGAATGTATAAACCAACAAAACATATAAACAAGAAAAACAAACAAGAAAACAATCAAAAATTCAAAAATAATGTCCAGTCCAATTATTACAGTCCAAAGTAAAAAGATACTGAAATAAACCTACACTAACCTAGACTAGTCCTAAACTGTGCTCTACCCGATGTCTCAGGCCTTCATCACGAGCGTCCTTTGCATATAGTATACTTTAGGGCATTCCCCTATGAATAAATACAAATAACCTTGGGGAATTCCCTGACTAAATAAATACATTTTTAATGCGAGAAAAACCAAAATCAGTCAACAACTATTTCAAACATTCAACAATCCACGATCTCTAAATTTGCCTATCCTATATTGTTTGCCTATCCATTTGATGGCCTTACACATGATACTATCGCATTTGAGTAAATTAATATTCACTTCAAATCAAGTCAATCAATGAACCAACCCGAGCCAATATTCATTTTTTATCACTTTTCAATCCAACCACCAAATTTATCCTTAATTAATAATTACTTAACCCACAACCATCCATTCAAATATTCAAAAATTCAAATTCAATAGCAACCAACATTCATAATTCAAAACATCATAAAATCACATAAAAGAAACTTCAGGTAACATGAATTCACCACACAAAGTATCTAAAACTTAAAATTAATCGAGAACGAGATGAGAAATAGACCTTAACGTCACTTTTTATTCAGTATTACTCAATTAAATGAGATGGAACCCACACCAGGAACCTGAACCAGTCTCAATATGAACCCACTAACTCGAATCAATCCTCAGTAATGTACAAATCCGGCCTCAATCTTGTTTTATAACTGAACAGCATTTCTCGATGGGTTGGACGACGGTGGAGATCGATTTTGGGATAGATTTAAGATGGAATCACAGTTTTTTTTTCAGAAATATGGTGAGTTCGACAATTCCAAAAATCAAAAAATATGATTGATTTTACGATGACAGTGGTGTTTCCCAAACAATCTCTGGTAGATTCCACCATAACAATAACAGCAAGAACCAAGGAGTCATTTCTCAATCGATTTCCGGTGAGAAACTCTCCAGAGCTCTATTTTCTCTACTCTGATTTTCTCACAATGTGTGTTCAGTGAGTTCCCAGTCTATGAGTGTGTGTGTGTGTGAATTTTCGGTGACCTCTGCCTATGTTTTTGGTGAGATATATGTGTATTCTACTGTGTGTGAGTGATCAATGAAAAATAGAGTCTCTCTCTCTAATTTTTTGATGGCGTCTCCCTTTTTTGGTATAGTCTCTATGTGTATATATGTGTAGAGTTGTATTGTTGTGTATTCAATGGAAAAATCCTCTCTACATGGCATGAATGTGTGTGATATAGAGCTAAAAGTGTATGTGTATTCTTCTCCTATGAGTGATGTGTGTATCTATTTTTACTCTATGTATTTAAGTGAGTTGTGTGTGAGTGATTGGAATTTCAGTGAATGGAATAGAGAAGTCTATGAGTGGAATTGCGAGAGTGAGTATATGTGTTAATGGAATTGTGTATATGTGTTTTTCTGATATAGATAGAAAAATGTGTGGCAACCTTTTTATTTCTCCCTTTTCTGTGTGTGCCTCTTTATATATGAATATATTGTGGAAGAAAAAAAAACGTGACCATGGGTAAGGGGTAGGGGGCACCTGGGGTAGGGGTGAGGTAGAAAGTTGTTAGGATAAAGTAAGGTGGTAACATTTTATTGGGTGGGTGTTAATTTATTGGGAATTTTGTTATTTTTGTTAGGTTGAGGTGTTAAAAGTGGTTATCAGTTTATCATTTTCTTGTATGCAACTTATCACATGATTGAGGGTAAATGGTAAGATGGGGTAAATGATAAAATTTGGCTTCCGAGAGGGACAAAATTACGTGTCTACATCATGTCCCTCTTTGGATGTAAACACAAAGTGTTTACAGACAAAAAAAAAGTAGACAATAAAATGAAATTTTGACCCGACCATTATTCAAAGGGAGGAAACAGAAGGAAGGAATGTAACCAATTCTTGATTTTGGACATCCTAATTATCCATATTATGAGGGAATTGAGTCATAGGTATTTTAAAGGGTTGGAAGAAGAAGAACCATACTGAGTTGGAGAGTCGAGTGAGGCCTATTGAGTTTCATATCCGCAGCTCTGTTATTATATCAAAATGAAAATTACAAGTTAAAAGATAACAGAAATTACAAAAGTCCTATCTATGCCAGTTCTCTGGACTCTTGACTTGAGTTCTGATCTTCTTCGGGTTGAACTTGAGAACATATTATTTTTCCATACAAAAATTTGATGTTGGAGATGAACTCAAAAATTGACCATATTCTGTCGGTGGTACTTCTGAATTTGACTGTGAATTTGAAACTCTTCTTTCTATTCTCTAGGTAGGCTCCTAACTTACAATTTTTCACCTTGTTTCTTGGCTTTTCAATTTCTTTACCCTATTCTTCAGGTGGGCTCCTGACTTTTAATTTCATCACCCTGTTCTCCAGGTGGGCTCCTGACTTGTTATTTTATCACCCTATTATCCAGGCGGGCTCCTGACTTTTAATTTCATCACCCTGTTCTCCAGGTGGGCTCCTGACTTGTTATTTCATCACCTTGTTCTCCGGGAGAGCTCCTGACTTGCCATTTCATCACCCTGTTCTCCAGGCAGTCTCTTGACTTGCCATTTTATTACCCTATTCTCCAGGCGGGCTCCTCACTTTCCATTTCATTACCCAATTTTCCAGGAAGCTCCTAACTTGCCATTTCATCACTCTGTTCTCTAGGTGGGCTCCTGACTTGCTATTTCATCACCCCGTTCTCTAAGTAGACTCTTCACTTGCCATTTTATCACCCTGTTCTTCAGGAGGTCTCTTGACTTGCCATTTTACCACCCTATTCTCCAAGCGAGCTCCTGACTTTTAATTTCATCACCCTGTTATCCAGGCGGGATCCTAACTTGTCATTTCACCACCCTGGTCTCCAGGCGGGCTCTTAACTTGTAATTTTATCACCCTGTTCTCTAGGTGGGCTCCTGACTTGTGATTTCATCACCCCATTCTTCAGGCGGGCTCCTGACTTCAAAATCAAAACTAGAATGAAAACTTATCCCAAACAAAGATTATGATAAAGAAAGATTCCATTTTCCAAAAAAGTAAAGTCCCATTTTCTAGGAGGGTTCTAAACAGAAGTAATACCCCATTTTTAGGAGGGTCCTTAGCAGAAAGTAATGCCCCATTTTACAGGAGGGTCCTGAACAAAAAATAATACCCCATTTTTTAGGAGGGTCCTGAATAGAAAGTAATGCACCATTTTCCAGGAGGGTCCAGAAGTGAAGTTCCAAATAACATGAATTAAATTTTCTTTTTGCCCCAATTTATCATCAAAAGCTTTTGCGTTTGTCAAACTCAATCACAACTACTTGTAACAATGCATATTGCAAAGATGAATCAAGATTCTGATCAACAAATGCACTTTTTGAGGATAAAATTAAATGACCGAGGCCAAGAAGTCTGTCTCTTAAGAGTGAAAGTGAAAGATTCTTTCTAAAAGTGCATCATTTAAGATTAACGGTTCAAATTAGAAAGTACACCTCCTGGCCATGAGACATGAAAGACCTAAATTAGAGAATATGTCTCTTAGGAGAACAAGATAATGGGTTTTACCATAATTATTATTACCAAAACTGTACAGCAACACTGCTCTTGCATTTGCAGAAATAAAAAATTACAACTCTGAATATTTGAGCTTTGAAGCCTTTGATTTGAATGTAGCAATTATTCCTATTTCACTACAAAGAAAAACTTGTGAGTTTAAACATGGTGGTTGGCTTGCGGCTTTGTCTTTTGAGGCACTTTATCTTTCACTTGCCCCATTGATTTTGCTTTCAACTAATGGCATATGTCATTGACTTGTTGCATCATTGATCCAAACTCAGATGATTAAAAGTGACTTTGAAACAAACACAGTATCTCCGTTTTACTATGCCTCTTAGATGAATCTTTCAAACCTTGGTATTTCCTTGATTCCCCAAACTTGTTTTCTGGCAAAACTTCCTACTTGTCTTGTTTCGACTCACAATCATGTTCCTTTTATATACTAGCCTTTTGTCTTGATGTGTGCAATTGAAGAAATTGGTAGTTAGTTTTGAAATTTTTTCTCACTTGCTTTGACATTGATTTGACTCAAAGACACAAGAAAATGACTTTCCATTTGAATAACTGACTCAAGAAAATAAAAATAAAAATATAAAGAAGAAAGAACAGACAATGAATGTCTCCATTGAAACAGAGAAAAGAAAATTTTATTCGAAAGTGACAGTAAACTCTAATGATTATGACATACATTTTGGATTAAGATGCCTGTTCTTTCTATCTAAACTTTCACCAATTGTTGTTGAGTTAATGGCTCTAAAATTGAGTTACTTCCTTGGGACAATCGCATCCAGAGACCTCATTCGGCTAGTGATTCCTTGAAGGGTTTTTGCCAATAATTCTCTTTTATTTTTCTTTCCCTCGATTCACTATTGCCTTATGGTGTCTGTAAAAGTGAGAGTTTTTGTAATATCCCGATCATTCTTTATGTCTAAATTCGTCTTTTGAGTATATAGAAATGACTTTCAAAGTGAATGATGATTGAACCATATAGAATTTCCCTAATTTTGACTTTTTGTCCTGTAGAGCATTGAATAAGCTTTCTATCGATACCAAATTCGCCTAAATCCGACACTCGGGTAAAGAGTTAGAGTCATTTTTAGTGAGATAGTGTGCCACCCAGCACTTAACACGTCGCGGAGCCAACCAAAATGGCAATTGTCATTTTTCAGTGAGCCTTCGCGATATTGACCCATCACGCTAAGGCTCAATATTGGGATTTTCAAATTCCAGTGCACCAACGCGATTCCACTGCGTCGCGGTGCCCTTCCAGGTCACAACCAAGGTGACAACGTGATTTCACCGCGTTGCGCCACTGAGCAGTTTCCCAATTGTCCAAATCCAGTGAAGGACCGCGATCCTGGCGCGTCGTGCCAGGGCCAAAAATTGGGCTCCAGTTCTAGAATTTGCTCAAGGGTATTTTGGTATTTTCCACCCGTTCTTACCCTCTATATATATATCCAAGTAGAGAAGAGAAATTTATTTTTCTCCAATTTCTTTCCAAAAACATTCAAGAAGCTAGGGTTTTCTCTCAATCCAAAAATCCAATCTTCTCCAAGAAAATTCAAGAACCTTCCATAAATACCTTCAAGTGGTTCAAGATTTAAGATATCTAAGTCAAGGCATTAACAAATTTAGCTCAAAAGTGCGAGAAAGAAGTTCCAATCAAGTTTCTTCATCTCAAAAATCATAATCAAGGTATGTGGGGCTTGAACAAGAATATCCTTTCATTCTTGTGCCCAA
>NC_061113.1:135823947-135886435 GCF_002878395.1 Capsicum annuum | reverse complement strand
TGGTTCAAGATTTAAGATATCTAAGTCAAGGCATTAACAAATTTAGCTCAAAAGTGCGAGAAAGAAGTTCCAATCAAGTTTCTTCATCTCAAAAATCATAATCAAGGTATGCGGGGCTTGAACAAGAATATCCTTTCATTCTTGTGCCCAAAGAATTGATTTTTTACTATTGGAATTTCATGATCCTTGCAAGTGGGTTTACACCCAAATTTCTTTATTTATGATTTATGAGATTTGAGTTGATTAAGTTTGATATTTATAATTATTTTACCATTATATTTCTTAAATTGAGCATTTATGCCATGAATTGTATTTTGTTATTACGTATTGATGATTTCTAAGTGATTTAAGATAAGTGTCATGAGTTATGCTTTTCCATGAGAAGATTGAGTATTGAATACATATCGATATTGAGCTTGAGGGTCAAGAATGAGTCTTATGATGCCTTGTTAAAGCTTCTGATACTTGATATGATTTGATAAGCAAGTGTACTTGATTTTAGAAAGACCGTTTGAGTTTGAGTCGAGTTAGGAATCTACAAGATGTATATGATTTACAGATGAGATATATTTATGATTTGATTTCCATGATAGACCCTTGAGTTGATTAAGGTGGATTTCCTAACGTGTTCTGAGCTGAGTCTGGGAGGAGTATTTAGCACCGAGCGGGAAGTGTAGGTTCAACGCATCCTACTTCCCTAGAACTATGTGCCACCATAGGATTGAGATTTGAGGGCCAAAGTGTCGAGTTTGTGATCAGAGAGATGAGTTTGAGGTTATACTCCCTGGCAAGAGTATAACGCTCCCACCAATGTAGGGTTCCTTCCTTAGGAGGGAAAAACGCTGGACTCCATGCGGCTCACATAGTTTATGTCGTTATAAGAAACTCCCAAGTCCATAATAGTCTAAGTTTCTTGAGTTACCGAGTCACTCTAAGTTATGAGTCAAAGAGTTTGAGTTGAGTCCATTGATTTATGAGATTTATGAAGCATGTGTTACTGTTGATGATTTATGAGAAACTATATTACAGTTTTATTCAAGCGAAGAGAGTCATTATTCTCAACATGCATGATTTTATTTTACACATGATATTATTTTAAAATATCGCATACACCCTCACATACTCAGTATTGACCCATATATATATGTCTATGTGCTACATTGTCTCATAATGTAGGTACAAGTGGTAGTGCACATACCATATTCACTCAGTTTGTAGCTTTAAGACAGCAGGAGATAAGTCCTTTTGATTCAAGGGCTTGAGTTAGTTTTACAGTTTGAGAAGTATTGTATTTTCTTATTTTAGTCGTATTGAGCTTGGATTGTTGGGAGTCATGACCCGACTATCTAAAGTCAGTACCAGTAGAGGCTTCATAGACAGTCAGTAGAAGTTGATGTATTCAGTTTCAGTTTCATTTTGTAAAGGTAGAGTAGTAATCTCATAAAGTTCATAATTGTATTGATCAAGTTCAGAGAAGTGCTATGTTTTTGCTGATTTTATATAGATTTAAGCATTTTATTCAGTCGCTTATGAGTTATGCCAGCAGGAGGGTTAGCTTGGGGTAACTTGTGCCCCTAACCACCGTGTAATATCTCGGGACCCTATTTTGGGGCGTTACATTTTTTCACCAATGAGACTCTCTTATTTTCATTTCTCTCAACTTACTATCGCCTTATGGTGCCTATAAGGGTTTTCTCCAATAAGAATCTCTTATTTTTATTTCTCTTAACTTACCATTGCCTTACTGTGTCCGTGAGGGTTTTTTCACCAATAAGACTCTCTTATTTTTATTTCTCTCTTGATTCCTTATGCCGAGGAAGACAAGTACTACCTAAATTCATTATCAAATATTCTCAAACATTGATCTGAAGGTGTTTCTTTAGTTGTAACTTGGCATTTGGATAGGGTTATAAATAAATAATGGCACAAAACCCAAACGACACTTAAAGTGGAGTGTGACTTCCAACTTTTGGAATCGACTCAAACAACAAAGATTAACCCATGCCCCTGTTTCTTTTGACTGGGTAATTTTGAATTGTTTATTTGGTTAACCGAACCCAGAGTAAGGCAACCTACGTATCTCACCCCCGAGAGAGCAGAATCAAGTCACACATAGTTCCGACAACTTGTTCCTTTGTTTGACTCTGATTTTTTTTCTTTTATTGACTCTTTTTTCTTTGGGATTTTTTTCTGACTCTATTTTTGTTGACACTCTTCTCCTTTCTTTCTTTTTGGACACATTTTTGTCTTATTTTTTAAAACTTTTCAAACTTTATTTTTTGCTTGACAATTTTCTTTTGAACTTTGTTGACTTTATCTTGATTCCAAAAGAGGGGTATAAAAGAAAATAAAACTAAAGCTTAAACAGGGTAAACAAAGGATGACACAATATTTGAATAGCAAAATGAAATGCCTTCGTTATATCAACTCTTAAAAATACAATTACATAATGCAATATGAAAGTGAAAGATGAAGATAATTTATGATATTTTTTATAGCACTAACTTTAACTGAGCATGTACGTCACTACTTCTTCTGTGCTTTGTCCAACATACAACTCTACCTTTGTTGTATATCCCTTACATTGAATGACTCATGCTTTTGTGGAGCTGATTTTCTTTCTGTTCCTCTTGATATAGGATCATGTGTCGACTGTTTGACCTAATTGAGGCATGACTTTCAATTGATGACCAAGTTATTCTTATGATTCTCAAAATAATAGCCTTAATTTTCAAAGAAGACTTCAACTTGTTCACCAAATGTCTCAGCACTCTACCTATTTTCTCAAATGCTTTTTTCTAACTTTTGCCACCTGATTCAAAGTTCATGCTTAAACTGGATTTTAAGATCTAGCTGAAAATTCTGCCAGCATGTCAAATCACTAGAGCCAACATACAATGTACTATGTAAAGAAAACAAACAAACAACACATATTTAAAATATAAAGGAAGAAGGGACACTCCATTTGGTTAAAATGAAAGATAGAAGGGTTTGAACAAAGACGATAGAGAAACAAAATAAAATAGATTTCGAACTACAACCCTGAAATAATTCAAAAATAGAAAGGAACAAAGCAAACTACCAATAATCCTTCCAAGTAAGGAGAGGAGTGGCTACTCAATTGTTGAGCTTGACATCTTAGCCACTGATTTGCATATCATAGTTACTAGAGCATTCACCGCTATCAGACACATTTTGTGTAAAATGATTCTTTGACTTCCTCTTTTTGCAAACTGTAGCCTAAGTTGAAACTTGAACTTAAAATTTTCTTGGTAAATATGTGGGGGTCGGGGACGATGTTGAGGGACCATTGCACACCATTGTTGATAAAAAGATGGATGAGTATATTGTTGTGCATTGCTTAAAGGATATTGAGGAAGTGAAATGGAATATCTTAGATTTTGCAAAGAGGAACCTTTTTGCAGGTGATTATGTGGATCTGATGTATAGGCTCAAGGTCGAGGCTGATGGTATTATTGAGTTGACACTCTCAAGCCCCATTGTGGCCTCGGCATATCAATACGTACATTATTCTCCTTCTTTCCTTCAGTCCCCCTAAATTGATTGCAATATCATCCCAAGTGTTTTATAGAATCCTCGTACCTACATGCTCTTCAAATTTTTATACCGCAAAGTTAGGAGGGAGGTTAGTACTAGAAGACACGACCCAGTCCCTGTATGCAACATCTTCATAATTTGAGGTCCTAGAGATTTTTTCATGGCCTTTTCTACATTCTTCATTTTCCTAGCCATTTTCTTTTGCTATTTAGTAGATTGAGGAAGCACAATCGTTGGACGAAAAGCCAAGGTGGGAGTTTCCATAGAGGGTTGAGCAACAAAAGCAGAGACGATAGGTGGTGCTATGCATGTGATAGATTTACACTGAAGAGGTAGAGAATAAGTGATGGAACCACTGGGATGCTTTTGGCTTGGAGTGAATTCTGAGGTATGTTGTGGTGCATCAACAACAGTAGAAAATTGACTTTGCAATTGTGATAGAAATCTTAAGGTATTTCCGGGGTCAATAGTGGGGAATAGAAGAGGCAGCCCACTGCCCAAGCTCGATACATTTCCATCATTTGTTGCCTTAATCTCACAATCTTTTGCTTTAAACTCTCATTTTTTCTGACTTCTTGTATGATCCATGATGCCACTCTCTTATCCTTATAGGACACAACTAACCTTTCCTTGTATTTTATGTGATGTGGAGGACCAACTACAATGCCATAAACCAACTACCTTAAACTAACTGAACAAGAGATAACAAACGTGTTAGAGTTCAACAGTTTCTCAAAACTTTTTCCTCTTTTTTCATTTGGAAAGGTCACTGAACCCAAGAAGGGATCCTACGTATATCTCACCCCCGAGATGGGAGAATCAGGTGTGCGTAGTTCGTGAAGTTTGGGCATAACATGACTAATCAAACTCTCTTTCTTTTCTTTTTCTTTTTCTTGAAACTTTAATAAGAAAAGAAAATAACAGATTATCAAAAGAATTGGCAAAAATCTTTTCGAGTGTTTTTAGCTTTAACATCCCTTTACAAAATGAAACCTATGATTACCAAAGAAAAATCTTTTTGGATTTTTGATTTTGAATTTCATGCAAAGATAAAACTTGAAACTATTAAGGAAAAATCTTTTGTAGTTTTCTTTTAAAGATGTATATGAAACACCCACTCTATATAAAGAGTGAAGAAAATATTTTTGGATTCTTTTTAAATAAGATCACCGAACCTCAGAAGGACTACCTACGTATCTCACTCCCAAAAGAGGAGAATCAGGTGTGCATAATTCGTCTAGATTGTAAAATTAAATAATAATGGACAGACTGAATTACGACTTGAGAGACACGACCAAGACAGGTGATGAAAACAGTTAATAAATTTTTTGAGTTTTTAATTTGACACTTCACATAAAAATGAGACCAACAACTATGAAAGAAAAAATCTTTGCTCCTATTAAAAAAATATTTTTTAAATTTTCAAATTATGAATACCTGCTAAAGGAAACAAAGGCAAAATCTTTTTGATGTTTTATTTTTGAGTAAATGAGTGCAAAAAATAAAAAAAATTAATTTTTGAATTGTGAAAACCAAAAGACATAAAGAACTCTAAAAAAACTACGAAACTCTTTTCTGATTCACTTTTCTTCTTTTTTTCCAACCTTTTCTTTCCTACACACTTTCCTTCACGTCTAGCATATATTTTTCCCAAATCAGTCTGTCAGATGACCTTATTACCCTGAAAAATGCAATAATTAGCATATAAGGATTCTTTAGAGGCGAGTCTCCTACAAAGGACCAAGTAGGTCCCGCTAGGTCTCAATATGATGTTGATAAGTATGACTTATAGGCTACCTAGGCTAGGGTCCACTAATAAGGCTGTTCAGGGGAGCGTATGATTGATAGTGGCTATGACAGCTTTCCACCCACTCAATACGTCCGAAGGCTCCCCCTCCTAAAATAAGGGTGACAAAACTAGAGTTCGTGTACACGAAGTGTACTCTGGGACTTATTGCGAAAGGAATGAATCGAGTTATGCAAATGATGACAAAAATAAAGCGGTAACACATAAAGAAAGACTATAAACAAAGAGCACGTAGGCATCCAACATCAATAAAACAATAATACATACAATAGCGCAAACAAAATGCTTATACACCTATAGTGTCAAACTAAGTCGATACAACTCGAAAAATAATCTCAAATTCTAAAAATTTTCCTGTAGATTCGCCAGAGCTGGCACACCCCTTTTTTTTTACCAAAAATAAGAATCAATTTAAGTTCAAAAAGGGGTTTTATTATTAAGTGATACAAGAAAATAATTTGTTCTGCAAAGGACCTTTAATAATCAAAATTCAGAGTCGCCACTTAACATAATCTGGTGTGCCAAGTTACCTTTAAATTCTTTTCAAAATAATTTTTTGGCTCTTTACAAAATTGGTCCACGAACAGAGATTCCGGTTAAGGAATTTTGTTGATCGAGGGGATGGTGTTAGGCACCCCTCGGTACTGTAGTTCGACCACGGTCTCTTCGTGGAGTTTATCGGCTATTACGATACTATGGAATGTATAAATCAACAAAACACATAAACAAGAAAATTAAACAACAAAGCAATCAAAAATTCAAAAAAAGTGTCCAGTCAATTATTATAGTCCGAAGTAAAAGATATTGAAATAAACCTATGCTAGTCCTAAATTATGCTATACCCCACGTCTCGGGCCTTTATCACGAACATCCTTCGCATTCAAGATACTTTGGGGCATTCCCCGATGAATAAATACAAATGACCTCGGGGCATTCTCCGGCTAAATAAATACATTTTTAATGCGAGAAAAACCGAAATCAGTTAATAACTATTTCAAACATTCAACAATCCACAATCTCTAAATTTGTCTGCCCTCTATTGTTTGCCTATCTATTTGATGGATTTACACATGATACTATCGAGTATGAGAAAATTAATATTCACTTCAAATCAAGTCAATCAATGAACCAATCCGAGCCAATATTCATTTTTATCACTTTTCAATCCCTACCACCAACTTTATCCTTAATTAATGATTACTTAACCCATAACCATCCATTCAAATCTTCAAAAATTCAAATTCAACATCAACCAACATTCATAATTCAAAACATCAAAAAATCACACAAAAGAAACTTCATGTAACATGAATTCACCATACAAAGTATCCAAAACTTAAAATTAATCGAGAACAAGATGAGAAATGGACCTTAACGTCACTTTCAATTCAGTAATACTTAATTAAATAAGATGGAATCCACGTCAGGAACCCCGAACCAGCCTCAATACAAACCCACTAACTCAAATCAAACCTCAGTAACGTACAAATACAACCCCAATCCTATTTTATGACTGAACGACATTTCCCGATGGCTTGAACGATGACAGAACTTGGTTTTAGGATAGATTTAAGATGGAATCACGATTTTTGTTTCACCGGAGCTATGGTGAGCTTGGCAATCCCAAAAATTAGAGAATATGATAGGTTTTATGGTGACAGTAGTGTTTCCCGATTAATCTCCGATGGATTTCCGCCATAATAGTAATAGCAAGACCCTATTCTATACCTTCCCAATTCTATTTCTCTATTTCTCTAAAATGGAATTATGTAGTACTATACCTTCCCAATTCTATTTCTATGGTTGTAGTTTTCTTAGCCAATAGTTCCACCACATAATTATCTTCTCTAAAGTAGTAAGTTATTTGCACTTTAGCTTGGTCCAAAATCTATTTTGTGCTTATAACTTTTTATAACATGCTTCAACTTACGATTGTTTGCATTGCTTGTTGTCAGTATGTCGGTCACTATTTGTGAGTCCAGTTCCAACTAAATATTGTCACCTAGTATCATAGTTATATAGAGTTCTGCCCTTTGAATTTCATTGCAACTATAGACTACGTCCACATCATTCCTCTTCAGATTTAGAAATACTCTAAAAAATAATAGTCATCACCTTTTGGGGCAACTTTGACAGCTCTTCTTCAAGTTGCTTTTTGTATGGAGTTGTTTTTTATCTTGTGTATTTTTACCCACTCTTCAGGTTCTCTTACCTAATATATCAAGAATGGGGTTTCTTTAAATGATTGATTCACCAATATATGACATGATTTTCTGCCTATGGTCAATCTCAGAAATTGCTATCATTATTTCTGGATTGGTTTTAGTGGTTGGTCAGACTCTTTACTACCAAAACCATATTGGGACTATGCAAATAATGTTGATGACAGCAAATTTGGAATAAAAATAGTGTGTACCTTAATATATTGCAGCGGAAGTCGTAGAATTTGCTACTGACAAAATCTCCCCAAGTCAATCTTTGTCTCTCTTGGAAACAGAGTATTGTTTCACAAACTAAATGCCTTCTTCGGTGTTTTTTTCTTGTTTTTTTATGTTTTTAATTTCCTCAAGGATTTGTTTTTTCATCTGTCTTCTTTGAAGAAAAAGAAGTAGTATTATGTATTAGAGTAGTGAGCGACTAACAGTTACTCAGTAACTGTTCCCTCTATTTTTCAAAAAATAGGTTACTCCCTTCTTATCTTCTTTTTCTCAGATAATTAAAACAAAAACTGGGTCGGGTCAGGTCGGGCCGATCTACATGGGCGACCCATGACCCATAATCTAACATCTCCCACTTCTCACATGGTAGATAAGGCCCATACTAGTCTGATATCAACAAGTCACCAATTCATAAAGCAAATAGTTTGTGCGACCTGTGAGCATCACAAGCTTTACCTATAAGGTTTTACAAGCTACACATAGGAATCCAATTATATGTGGAAAGAATTCTTTACTAATATGAGGATAATTATACTCACAATACACCAGACATTATTCACTACTTCAGTAGTCACTTATCCAATCCCTCATCCTCTTAAAGAGGTGAACTCAAGTTCATGATTAACTTTATATACACAGTTACACACACCACCTACATGGTTAGTGTAATAGCTGTCTTATGTAAACAAGTTAAATTATTTATTTTAATCATCTTTTCTTTCTACTCGAATCTATATATTCCAAATCAATTACTTTCCTAGACATGTACTGCATTGTCGAATATCTCATGGCTATTAGTAACATGCTAAAGTAGCAACATTGGTCAAAACTTCAAGAATAGTCAAAGGTCTAAGGGTATTTCATTGAAAAGTTAAAATAACTTTGAGGATCTCACACAAGGAAGAAGCAGGGATTCATTCTCTCATTAACCCATTGATCACTAAGCACACGTGGTATGAAACATGTTCTACGATGTTCTCACCTTATATTGGTGCGTTTGTCTCAATCTTTTAATCATTCAACATTGCAAAGATATAGATTTAGACATCTCTAAATGTCTAACCCGAGTTTCTTTCTTTAATAAGCCGCAAATTCATATTCTTAAAAAAACTCATATCTGGATTCACAAAATAAGTTTCCTTGACGTAAGAGGTGATTGCTGGTGTGAGAGAGCCAATCTCCCGAATTGTTCGACACACTATATCGATAAAACACATTTTTACATGCATATGAGATTGAACATAAATTCAAGACTCTTATATTGATAATAATTACAATCAAGTTATCTTACAACACAGAAATATAATCATATCCTACGTAATCCTAGAGCCATAACATGTTTCTCAAACAAGTCTCTAGATGTCGCCTTTGTAAAGGGATAAACTATCATTTCTCTTATAGGAATGTATTGTAAATATATTTTTCACTTGCTACTATGTCTTTTACAAAGTTATACTCAATGTCAATGTGCTTGGTCTTGCTATGTGATAGCCGTTTGACTGTCACAATATAAAATCATAGGATCCTTAGAATTCTTTGCGATGTTCAAATGCTTAAAGAATCTCTTCAACCAAACAGCTTCTTGTACTGCAAATGCACAAGCCACAAATTTGAAGTCCATAGTTGACAGAGTTGTGCAAGTTTGTTTCTTACTTTTTCATGAAATTGCACCACCATTTAGTAAGAAAGTATAAACGGAGGTTGATTTTCTATCATACCGGTCACTATCCCAATCAGTATCTGTATAACCTCTTATGGATAAATTGGATCCACCATAGCAGAGTGAATAATCAGCAGTTCCCTTCAGGTATCAAAAAATTCTCTTTACTGCTTTCCAATAATCTCTTCCAGGATTGGATTGATACCTGGTAACCAAACCTATGGTATAACAAATGTATGGGCGAGTACACATCATAGCATACATCAAAGTCCCAACTGTACTAGAATATGGTACTGAAGGCATGTCTTCCTTTTCTTTTTCAACCTTTGGATACACTTTAAGGCTTAAATTTTCACCTCTTTCTATAGGATTATCCATGGATACGCATCTATTCATTCAAAAACATTCAATAATTTTTATTATGTATGTTTCTTGAGATAGACTCAAAATTTTCTTGGAACGGTCTCTTTAGATTTTAACACCCAATATATAGTCTGCTTCACTCATATCTTTCATGTCAAATGACTTTGAAAGTCATGACTTAACAATATTCACATACTCAAAATTATTTTCAGCTAATAAAATATCATCTACGTAAAGAAAAAGAATCACAAACATTTTATTGGACTTTTTCACATAGATTCAATGGTCTTCATTGATCATGGTGAAATTAAATGAAATCACTTTCTTATGAAATCTTAGATACCACTACCCTGAAGACTGCTTTAGGACATATATTGATTTGTTTAATTTACAAACCTTCTTTTCTTGGCCTTTAACAATAAAACCTACAGGTTATTCCATGTAGATTTCCTCATTTAATTCTCCATTGAGAAAAGTGGTCTTCACGTTCATTTGGTGTAATTCTAAAGCTAAAGGTGCAACTTTAGCCAAAAGCAAGCGAATTGATGTAAATTTCACAACCGGTGAAAATGTTTCCTTATAATCTATTCCAGCTTCTTGAGTAAAAACTTTTGCCACCAATCATGCTTTGTGCCTTTCTATTGACCTATCTGATTTGTGTTTAACTTTGAAAATCTATTTGTTCCCAAAAGCTTTATACGCAGAAGGAAGGTCAACTAGATCTTAGATTTCATTGGTTTTCATGGACTCTAATTCCTTTTTCATTGCTTTTATCCATTCATCTTTTTCAGTACACGATAAAGCCTCATTCACAGAATTAGTCATTTAGGTACACCTTTTCTGGTACTCTTACGTAATTGAAGTTTAGATTCCTCAATAGGATTTTGAGATTCACAACTCCCACTTGGACAAAGAATTATTACTTGATTATTGAATTATCAAGCATGTCCGACGACATTATTTAATCATCTGAATTCAACATTTTGTAAAGCGACTCATTTTCCTTTATTTCACCCCTTTTGGAAAAATTATTTTTCATAAATGTGATATCTCATGATTCAATCTCAGTAGTAATTTCATCTTCAAATTCACCAATGAACACATACCCTTTGGAGTGTTCTAAGTATCTTATAAAGCTACATTTCTTTTCTTTTGGAGTTAGTTTTCTAAACTTACCAAAACGATCTTTAATGTATGCAACACAACCCTAAGGTCGTAGATTATTAAAATTTGATTTCTTACCAGTTCATAGTTCATAAAGAGTAGAAGATATTGATTTAGAAGGCACTTCGTTCAATATGTAGGACGAAGCTAATAACGCCTCTCCCTAGAAAGAGATTAGTAAAATTGCCTACGCCATCATGGACCTTGTCATATCCAATAAAGTTCTATTGCTTCTTTCAGCTACACCATTTTGTTGGGTGTATAAGGAGTAGTTACTTGTCTGATAATGCCTTTTTCAATACACAGTTCTTCAAACTATTTTGTTAAATATTCATGACCTCTATCAGTTCTTAATGCCTTTATACTTTTGTCTAATTGATTTTCAACTCCATTCATATATCTTTTGAAGCATTCAAGAGCTTCAGATTAATGAGATAACAAATAAACATAGCCAAAGTGCGTGAAATCTTTTATAAATATAATAAAATATAAAGCACCAAACCTTTCCCTCACATTCATTGGACCACAGATATCAAAATGGGTTAATTGCAATGGGAATTCAACTCTTTTAGCCTTCCCAAATGGTTTAGGTGTAATCTTTCTAGCAAGACAATTTTCACAAGTTGACATTTCAATTCTGGAGAAAGAACCTAGATGTCCTTCCTTTGTTAATTTATTTATTCTATCTTGTCCTATAATACCCAATCAACATGCCATATAAGTGTATCAACATCATTATTACTAGAATAACATGACATTACACAACGATCAACATAATAGTCATAAGTTGAAGGATTAAAATCTAAAATAATAAAATGATCCTAACGATATCCAAAACCATAAAAAACATTATCTAGTCTTACACAATTGCGACTAAAAAACAAATGAAAACCAACATCTAAAAGAACAGACATAGACGCTAAGTTTTGTCGAATCTTTGGAGCATATAGGACATCATGCAACATCAAAGACTGACCTCCCTGGAAGTCTTCTTTGCAAGTGCCAATCCCTTTGACTTCAAATTTGGCATTATTTCCTATATAGATCTACCTTGATACAATTGAAAATTAATGGAACTCCACAAATACTTCTTGATCACGACTCATATGGTCGGTGGCTCCTGAGTCTACAATCCACATAGGATAAGATTCAGTTAATAAAATAGTGCTAGAAACATATGTAGCACTTAGAGTTGCATTTAGAAATGCTACCCTTTTTTGGTCAGGACATTTACAAGCAAAATGCCCCAGAACTTAAAAATTGTAGTACATCTTTCTCTTGTATTTCTTTTTGAAAAACCTTTTTCCTTCTTGGAGGTTGGCTTGTTCTTTCTCTCAGAAGGTCTTTCTTTGGTCTCTTTATCTTTCCCGTTCTTTTTTCACTTCTTTTTATGCTTGAATCCTGAAGAATTCTTACCACTTAATTCTACCATAAAGGCATTAGAAGTAGCTTTTGTAGTACCAAGCCGTTCATCTTCAAGTTCAACATGACGGGTAATATCAGAAAAAGTTTTGATGCTATCATTGTGGGTTAAGTTGACCTTCAAGTGTTCTCAACTGTTGGAAAGAGATCGAACCTGTAACGCCTCAAGAACCCATCCCAAGACATCATACGGTGCTTAAGGTCACACGTGGCCTCAAGCTAACCCTCTAAGCCTATCATCACTTTCAGAACTCAGTGTAACACAAATCATGCTAAGATAAAGGGGAATAAGCATGTCATGACCATGCCTAGATACAAAATGATACTATCCTGTATAACCAAAATACTGAGATCCTGTACATACTGGCACACTAATCTGATAAAGCCTCTACTACATAAGACTGAGGAGCCATTGGGACAGATCCCCAACTGACTCGTACTGAACTAAAAATAAACGACCATCTATCAGCATGACAAAATGAGAGATACAAGTCCTCGAACCATGAGGACTCACCAACTGCAGAGATGTATAAGAAGGTACTCAAAGATCTCTGTCGCTGCTGAGACTGAGCACCTGAACCTATATCATGATGAAATATAAAATACAAAAGAGTATGAGAGTCAATACTTGGGAATGTACTGAATATGGGGGGGTGGATGCAACATTTAAATAATATCATAAATGTATAAGAAAATCATGCATGCTGACCATAATGATTCTCTTCGCTTGAATTATCTAAAATATTTTTCTCATAAATCATCAGTAGTAATACGTGCTTCATAAATCTCGTAAATCATTTATCTCAACTCAAACTCTTTAACTCATGACTTAGAGTGACTCAGTAACTCAAGAGACTTAAATCATTATGGATGTAGGAGTTTTTTATAACCGACATGACTACACCATGTGAGCCGCATGGAGTTCAATGTTTTTCCCTCCTAAGGAGAGAACCCCACATTGGCAGGGTGTCGTACTCTTGCCAAGGAGTACAACCTCAATATCATTATCACAATCTCATACTCGGCCTTTGTCCCACAACTATCAACATCAATCCTATGGTGGGACGTAGTTCTGGGGAAATACCACATTTCCCGTTCGATGCTAAATACTCCTCCCAAACTCAGCTCAGAACGTATTAGGAAATCCACCTTAATCAATATCAACTCATGGGTCTATCATGATGACCAAAATAACAGTATATCTCATCGGTAAATCATATACGACTGTGGATTCCTAACTCGACTCAAATTCAAACAATGTTTCTTAGTATCAAGTACATTTGCTTATCAAATCATTTCAAATGCCAAAGCTTCAAGGAAACATCATCAGACACATTCTTGACTTTCAATTCAAATATCGATATATATATATATTCAATAGTCAAATTTCTCATAGAAAAACACAAAACTTGACACTTATCATAAATCACTTAGAAATCATTAATATATAATGACAATATACATCTCATGGAATAAATACTCAATTTAAGAAGTATGATGGTGAAATAACCATAAATATCAAGCTTATTCAACACAAATCGCATAAATCATACATAAAAAAATTTGTGTGTAAATCCACTTGCAAAATCATGTAAATCAATAATAGAAAGTAAATCTTTAGGCACAAGAATGAAAGAAGTGTTCTTGTTGAAACCCCACATACCTTGGATTTTGATTTTGAAGATATAGAAACTTGCTTGAAACTTCTTTCTTACACTTTTAGACCAAGACCTTGCTGCCTTTGACTTGAGGAGCTTAGTTCTTGAACAACTTGAAGAAATTTATGGGAGATTTCTTGAATTTCTTGAAGATGATTTGATTTTTGGATTTGGAAGAAACCCTAGGTTTCTAGGGAATTCTTGAAAGAAATTTGGAGAGAAATGGAGAGAAATAGTCTTCTCTTCTATACATATATATATATAAGGCCACAAGGAGTGAAAATGACCAAAATACCCTATTGAAAAAGTTGAAAATTGCAGTTCGGAGCCTATAACGGTCGATCTGGCGGTCCGTTAGATGAGCTGATGGTCCACCAGGTCGTCCGTCACTCAAGTGCAAAATCTGGAATGTTCTACCTCAGAGTGATGGTCCATCAAATGGTATGACGATCCACCAAGTCGTTTGTCACTCGAGACCCAGGAATGGGATATTCTGTTTCGGCCTGATGGACCATTTGACGGTCCGTCAACTTTTTGATGGTCCAGCAACCAGGCCATCACACGATGGCCCAAAAAGAAGGTTACTACCTTGGCTTGATGGGACACTTGACGGGCCACCATGGGCCTGACGGTCCACCAAGTCTACCGTCAAACCTAGGCGTTCTGATACTATTTAGTAAAACGACCATAACTCCTTTGTCCGATGTCAGATTTTGATGAAATTGATATCAATGGAAAGCTTATTCAATGATCTACATGAAAAAAGTGGAAATTAGAGAAATACAACATGGTTTAAACATCAATCACTTTGGAAGTCATATATATCCATTCAAAAAAAACAGATTTAGGCTTAAGGAATGATCGGGGTATTACAGAATCACTGTCTGAACCTGCTGCTCATCTGGGAGAACGTGACCAGTACTTTTGAGCTGAGCTATCATTTTGGACATCACCCTAAGATGTTATTTGATGTTTTTATCATGACGCTTCTCATAAGTGTCAAACTTAATAGTCATTTGTTTGAGGTGGGTGACTGAAGTACTCCCATATGTTCCTCGCAAGAGTGCCTAGATAGCATTAGCAATAGGAAATTCCCCAAACTCATGAATGAGTTCATCAACCACATAACTCACAAGAATCCCACGTGCAATAGAATCAACCTTTTTTCAAGCCTTATAAGCTTCGAGGTCTCTTCTATGTTATGTAGTGTTACCCTCTTCTGGTAGACATAAGACATAGTTAATACCTTTAAGAGCATTTTGCTCTTCCAGTACATACCATATTTTACGACTACAAATGTCGTAGTTATCTTCATTTAGTTTTTTTCCTTTGTTCAAGTCAGCAATTATGACTTTTTGATGCCATGTCTGTTATTAAGAAACAACTACACAAGTATTTTATCAATTATGCATACAAATTACATATTTAAGCAAATCATTTCGCATAAAAGTTTCATGTTTAGTGTAAAATCGAAAGGACACTTAAGAATCCAACCATCATCTACAAACTTTACACTTGATCAAAATTAGAAATTATCTTCTTAATGTGTATTAGGATGATAGCTTTCAATTAAGACTTTGTAATCTCATATAAATGAATGAAATTCATACAGAAGGAGAGAAACAACTTAATATATATTTATAATATAAAGTTAATAATAACTTCATGGTACAAGTCAATCTAAAGATAAAAATTGTCACGACCCAAAAACGAGGGTCATGATGGCACTTGTCGCGGCATACCTTGATAAGTAATCCTATCACCCAAACTGATATGAATAGAGAAAAAGACAGAAATACCCAAGGCAAGGCTTCTAGAATAAAGTTGAACCATATAAATAATCATAACAATGTGGAAAGAACTTATCTAAAACACTAATCATGCCCAAAACTAGGTGTCAAGAGTGTAAGAACTACTAATATAATCCAAGAGTCAAATATATCGAAAAAAATAACCACAAAGGAATAATAACTGTCTCCAAACACTAATAAAGACATAGCTAGTATAGAAAGATAGAGGTGAACTTCAGACGCATGAATATCCAACCGCTACCTTGGAAGCTCCAACAACCGCCCGAATCAAGTAAGCTGAGGCGCACTCGAGCTAGGACCTGCACCAAAAGGGCGGATTTGGTATGAGTATGATCCACTTGACCTCAGTAGGTATCATAGGCCGACTAAGCAAAGTAGTAAATAAGGCATACAAAATATAAACTAAGGGCACGTCACCTGCAATTAGAAAATGTCCCACAACGGTAGCCCACACCGCTTGCACTAGCAGTTCTAATATATCTCACATATATTTCAAAAACACATCAAAATATAGAACACAAGTATAGATTATGTCACATATAAAATAGAGCAAGAGAGACATGTAGATACAAGATTATCAAATACAAGTAAAGAAAGGTAAGACAAATACATAGATGACAAGTCAATAAGGCAATACAACACAAAATAAACACAATAAATTAAGTGCAATGTATATGATAATGATGATGATAATGATGATAATGATGCACGAGATTGTCGCACAACCTCCAGGATCGTCGCACAATCCCCGTATACACCTACGGAGCCAAAGCTTCCTGATGTAGGACCCATGGAGGGTTCGTCAAACCATATACAATTCATATATCTCATATCTCCTTTCTGGCACATCCCTCGAAAAGGGTTTTATAAGGTGTTACAATATTTTTAAAAAGGAGTTGCCAGTGTCTCTCAAATGTTGCCACGGTGATACCAATGTTTCATGAATGAGTATGATATGAAGATGTAATGCTCAGAACCAATCACAATAAATATTGCCACAACCAACCACATGATATATTTCCACAGTCAACCACAATGATACATTTCCACAACCACATGAGCCATTATTCACTCGTTATTTTCATTTCATCCATGAATTTCCACATGTCTCATATGCTAGTAAAGTATGAATATAATCATAATACACTCATGGTACAATATTAAACAATACAATACAATTACTCATATGTATTCAAGGCTATCAATGTCACATAGGACCCCAAACGGTCAAACATATCACATAATATTTTAATTTCGACAATTACATCATATATAGGCCCCCACACCGGCACAACACGTAGATAGCCATTTTTCATGATTATTTTCCACCCTTAACATGTATTTTGTACCATCACTTACTACCCAGCCCAGTCTGAAGAGTTAAGCCATAACCTACCTCGAAAGCAGAAACCGATCCGCTACACTTGAACCCACGACCTTACTTTTCACGAATAATCCCAAACTCTACTAAAAATATCAAATATGAAATATACACGTCAAAACAAAACCAACGACACTCATATTGACTACTTTTGATTCGGGATCAAAACGGACCCCCAAAATAGGTTTTCGAAAAAGAAGGGCAAAATTGAAACTTTACTTCAAAAATATGTTTCCCATATTTTTAGGAACCTACAGCTGAAAACCCAAGTTAAATCGAGTGAAAAACGGGCTTCAAATAGAAGAAAAACTATTTTTGAGCTTTACTGGGTAAAATCCTTGAAATCCGGGTTAAAATCAAGAATCGGAGTTGTTTTGAAAGTTAAATTGATGAAAAACTAGTAATTATATGATAAAAATATTATTCAGGTGAAAGGGGATGAAATTTAGGTTTAAAATCATGCCCTAAGATTTTTGGGGTTTTGAGAAATTTATCAAGAAATTTCTAAGAAAAGGGTGAATTCTTACCTTAAATCCGTAATTAAAATCAAGAAAGAAGTGTTAATCTAGCTTCCCAAGCTCTCACAAACTTCACTTTTAAGCTCCCAAAATATTTAGGGTTTAACTCTCAAGAGACAAGATGAAAAATGAGCAAAATGGGCCAAAAATGTGAAAAAACTGCTATATATATTGCAGATTTTTTTCTGGATAACTGTGCCGTTTTTATTCTAACTTGAAATGGACTTCGACGGGGTGCTCGAGATTTGTTAGGAGTTCGATTTATGCAAACGAACTATGCAACCACACTAAATTTGACGTTACGGATCCGGTGGAGATACCAGATTTTTCCAGAAAAATTCGTTTTTACAAAATTGACCCCTGAGACCCGAAATCACAATTTTCCAAACCGAGGGTTGAAATGAGATTTAAAGCCGTAAAATCATACCAAACATGCTAACACACTAAAATCGACATTCCAGATCTGTTGGAGAATTTGGATTTTTCATACGAGGTTGTTTCAACCAAAAGTAGGTCCCACACCCAACTTTTCAATTCTTTTAACTTTCCGACCAATAGGTCGAAATGAGCTCGGGTGAACCAGGACCCGAACCAAAGATCTACCTAGCCTAAAATAGATATTCTGGAGCTGCTGGCGCAGTCCGTTTGGTCATCCATTGTACGGATCAAAATATAACCACATAAGTCCAAAATAAGGTTGTCGAAGCCATCAAAAACCACAAATTGCATAAATGATACCAAAATGCATCAAAAATCATGTCAACTACTCCCACACCCCAGAAACACCATAATGCAACTACGGGGAGGGGTAAAACAGTCAAATCACACAAAATCATAAATTTCACATATTTTATTAAATTTTTAGGTCGTTACATCATCCACCACTAAAAATGTAGTTCGTCCTCGAATTAAGGCAAAGAAATACCTGAATCAATGAAAAGCTGGGGATAGGAGCTACGCATATCAGACTTAATATCCTAAGTAGTCACATCTACAGGTCAAAGTTTCCACTGGACCTGAACCACAAGGATCACTTTAGAGCGCAACTGCCTAAAAACCCTAGCCAAAATGGAAACTGGCTCCTCAACAAAAGACAACTGCTCATCTAACTGAACTGAATCCCAACGAATAACATGAGACTTGTCAAAATATAGCAACGAAGCATAAGAACATGAAAACTGGATCAACAACAGATAGATCAAGGGATAAAGCCAACTCATAAGCCACGTCACCAATAGACCGAAGAATCTCAAATGGATCAATATACCTGGGGCTAAGCTTTCCCCTCTTCCCAAACCTCATCACACCCTTCATGGGTGAAACTCGAAGGAAAACATGATCACTAATACCAAAAATCAAGACACGAAGTCTACGATCAACATAACACTTCAGCCTACTTTGGGCCGCTCTAAGTCTATCCTGAATGACCCGAACCCTATCAAAAGGCTTACGAAGCAAGTCCGTACCTCGAGGTCTCACCTCTAAAACATCGAACAAACCTACTGGAGAGCGACAATGCCTACCATACAACACCTCAAAAGGAGCCATATCAATACTGGAATGGTAGTTATTACTATGTGCAAACTATGCTAAAGCCAAATGCTACTCCCACTGGCCACCAAAATCCATTACGCACGCGTGGAGAATATTACAAAACCTAGATAGTCCATTCTGACTGGCCATCAGTTTGGGATGAAATGCTGAACTAAGATCCACTCAAGTACCTAACTCATCCTGAAAAGTCTTCCAAAAGTGAGATGTGAACACAGGACCTCAATCTGAAATAATTGACATCGACACACCATGCAGATGCACAATCTCACGAATGTAGATACAGGACAAACTCTCAGCACTAAATGAGACCTGAACCGGAATAAAATGAGCTGACTTGGTCGATCGATCCATGATGACCCAAACAATGTCACAACCATGAGATGTTGTGGCAAACCAGTCACAAAGTCCATAGTGATGCATTCCCACTTCCACTCAGGAATGGGTAACCTCTGAAGTAAACCACCAAATCTCATATGCTCGGCTATATCTAGCCTCATACCACCCCACCAGTATTGCTGTCTCAAATCATAATACATCTTAGTCATACCTGAATGGATGGAACATCTGGAACAATGGTCCTCCTCCAAGATCAACCTAATTCGATCACCACTCTCGGCATACAAACTCAGCCCTCAATCCTTAAAACTTTATCTGAATTAGGTGAGGCTTCCTTAGACTCTCCACTCAACATCTTATCTCGAATCAACCTCATCCCAACATCGTTAAACTAATGAGCTGGAATCTTCTTCATCAAAGAGGGTCTAGTATCCACAAGTGCCAAAACACCCCCTGGATTGAAATATCAAGCCTGACCATCAGATTAGCTAAAGACTGAACCTCCAAGGCTAACGACCTCTCCTGAGACAAAAGATGCACCAAGCTACCCATGCTAGCCGACTTCTAGATCAAGGTATCCACAACCACATTAGCCTTTCCCTAATAGTAGAGAATAGTCAAGTCATAATCCTTAAGCAACTCAAGCCAACGACGCTGCCTCCTAAGAAGATCTCGCTAATAAAGAAGTACAAAAGGCTACGATGATCTGAGAAGATCTCACAATGGAATCCATACAAGTAGTGCCTCCAAAACTTGAAGGGAAACACAACTGCGCACAACTCCAAATCATGGGTAGGATAATTCCTCTCATGAGGATTCAATTAACGAGATGCATAAGCAATTACCTTGCCCTCCTGCATCAACACAGCACCTAACCCAATACCTGAAGCATCATAAAAGACAGTAAAGCCCACGCCCTCCTTAGGCAAAGTTAATATAGGAGCTGAAGTCAACAAATCCTTGAGCTTCAGGAAGCTTGCCTCACAAGCTTTGGACTACTAAAAAAATCTTCTTCTGGGTCAACTTAGTCAATGGAGCTGCAATGGATGAAAAACCCTCAACAAAATATCGATAATACTCAGCCAAGCCAATAAAACTCCGAATCTCGGTGGGCGAAGTAGGTTTAGCCCAAATCGCGAACCGCTGCAACCTTAGCTGGATCAACCATAATACCCTCCTTAGTCACCACATAACCCAAGAAAGAAAATAGACACTAACCAAAACTCACACTTAGAGAACTTAGCATACAACTTCTCATCTCTCAATCTTAAAAGCACAATCCACAAATACTCCTCTTGGTCAGCCTCACTCTTGGAATAAACCAAGATATCATCTATAAATACCATAATAAAGGAGCCAATCGAAACACTTATTCATCAACTCCATGAACGAGGTAGGGGAATTGGTCAACCCAAAAGACATGACCAAGAACTTATAATGACCATATCGAGTCTGAAAAGCTATTTTGGGAATATCCAAAACTCTAATCCTCAACTGGTGATAATCGAACCACAATTCAATCTTCAAAAAACCACAACATCTTGAAACTAATCAAACAAATCATCAATGCGAAGAAGAGGATACTTATTCTTAACCATCACCTTGTTAAACTATCGATAATCAATACATATCTATATAGACCCATCCTTTCTCTTGACATACAAGACAGACGCACCCCAAGGTAAAACACTAGGTCGAATAAATCCCTTATCCAATAACTCCTATAACTGATCCTTCAGTTCCTTTCAACTCTGTTGGGGCCATCCTATAAGGAAGAATAGAAATGGGCTTGGTGATTGACTCAACATCAATAATAAAATCAATATCTCAATTCGAAGGCATGCTAGGAAAGTCCGTATGGAACACCTCCATAAAATCATGGGCAACACGAACAGAATCCAAGAAAGGAGGTGAAATAATACTTGTGTCATGAATATGGGCCAAGTAAGATAAACATCCCTTCTCAACCAATTTATGAGCCTGGACATAAGATATAACCCTCTTAGGACCCGAATTAAGTGTACCATTTCCAAGCTATCCTTGTCACACCAACTAAAGCTAAAGTCACAGTCCTAGAAAAATAATCTAAGACAACATGATAAGGAGCCAAACAATCCATATCCAAAATAACATCAAAACCGACCATATCTAACACAAGAAAGTCTATCAAAGTTTCTCGTCCGGTAAAAGTCACAACACAAGATCGGTACACTCGGTCCACCACAAAAGAATCACCTATCGAGGTAGATACACAAATAGGCATCGCAAGAGGCTCTCTAACGAAATCAAAACCCGAAGAAAAATATACACACACATAGAAGAAAGTTGATCCAGGATCAAATAATAACATGCAGGTCTGAAACAAATGGAATGGTACCTGGGATCACAACATCTGAAGCATCCGCCTCAGATCTGACTGATATAGCGTAGCACTATCCATGACTACCATCTGGCTGAGTGGCCCCATAACCACCAATACGGGATCTACCATCTCTACCTCTAGCACCTTTGGTAGAACACCTACCTCTCAGAGCTGAAATAAGGTTATCTCTAAACACGCGGCAAGAACAGTCCTTGGCCATATAGCCAATCTCATCACACACATAACAACCTCTGCGACTAGTCTCAATAAGAGAAGGTACAACTAAGACTGAACGGCCACCCTGAATTGCTGGACTAGAAGGTCCACCACCTGAACTCTATAATGCCGCCTATACTAGACTACCATAGTATCCACGAGAACCTCTAAAATTTCTGCCTCGAGAGGTTTGACTCCTGAACTTACCAAAATATTATGTCTTCTTGGCGCCTCCCTGAGATGCACTAAGAATATCCTCTGCCATCTTAGCATGATCCACAATACTCTAAAAAGAAGCCCCAAACACAACAATATAAAATGTAGCCAACAGAAGGAAGACAACCCAACCCTTCACAAACTTTTGAATCTTTTCAAACTCGGTGGAAATGCTATCTTAGAAATATCAAGACAGGGTATAGAAATATGCCTTATACTCAAAAACTATCATGGAGCCCTGCTCCAAATTATCAAACTCATCCCACATATGATCTCTCAAACTAAAAGGCACAAATCTCTCCAGAAAGGCATCAACAAAACTGATCCCATGATAACTCAGGAGCATTAACAAGCCTATAACCAACAAATGATATCCAATAATCTCTCGCTGCATCTCTTAACTGATAAGAGGTATAAGCAACTCCATTTGCGTAGAAAGTGTGCAACACAACTCAGAATATAGAATATGATAGAATTTCGCATGATAAAAAATAAAACGAGGGAATTTTCCTAAAGACATCCTATAGACTCTCGAAGATAGATATGGACATCTATGTACTGATCCGCAAGACTCTATTAGACATCCCATTCTTACACCATTGAGACCAATGAAACCTGGTTGCTTGATACCAATTTGTCACGACCCAAAAATGAGGGTCATAATGGCACTTGTCGCAGCATACCTTGACAAGTAAGCCTATCACCCAAACTGATATGAATAGAGAAAAAGACAGAAATACCCAAGGTAAGGCTTCTAGAATGAAGCCGAACCATATAAATAATCATAACAATGCGGAAAGAACTTATCCAAAACACTAATCATGCCCAAAACCAGGTGTCAATAGTGTAAGAACTACTAATACAATTCAAGAGTCAAATACATCAGAAAAATAACCACAAAGGAATAATAATTGTATCTGAATACTAATAAAGATATAACTAGTATAGAAAGATAGAGGTAAACTTCGGACGCATGAATGTCCAACCGCTACCTTGGAAGCTCCAACAATCCCCGAATCAAGTAAGTTGAGGCCACTCAAGCTAGAACCTGCACCGAAAGGGCGTAGTAGGCATGAGTACGATCCACTTGTACTTAGTAGGTATCATATGCCGACTAAGCAAAGTAGTAAATAAGGCATACAAAATATACACTAAGGGCATGTCACCTGCAATCAGAAAAGGTCCCACAATAGTAGCCCACATCGCTTGTACTAACAGTTCTAATATATCTCACATATATTGCAAAAACACATCAAGATATAGAACACAAGTATAGATTATGTCACAGATAAAATAGAGCAAGAGAGAACATATAGATACAGGATCATTAAATACAAGTAAAGAAAGGTAAGACAAATACATAGGTGACAAGTCAATAAGGCAATACAACACAACATAAACACAATAAAGTAAGTGCAATGTATATGATAATAATGATGATGATGATGATGATAATGCATGAGGTTGTCGCACAACCTCCGGGATCGTCGCACAATCCCCGTATACACCTACGGATCCAAAGCTTCCCGATGTAGGACCCATAGGGGGTTCGTCAACCCATATACAATCTACATATCTCATATCTCCTTTCTGGAACATCCCTCAGAAAGGATTTTATAAGGTGTTACAATATTTTTAAAAAGGTGTTGCCAGTGTTTCTCAGATATTGCCGCGGTGGTACCAATGTTTCATGAATGAGAATGATATAAAGATGTAATGCTCACAACCAATTATAATAAGTATTTCCACAACTAAGCACATGATATATTTCCACAATCAACCACAATGATACATTTCCACAACTACATGAGGCAATATTCACTCGTTATTTTCATTTCATCCTTGAATTTCCACATGTCTCATATGCGAGTTAAGTATGAATATAATCACAATACACCCATGGTACCACATTAAACAATATAATACAATTATTCACATGTATTCAAGGCTATCAATGTCACATAGGACCCCACACGGTCAAACATATCATATAATATTTAAATTTTGACAATTACATCACATATAGGCCCCCACACGGGCACAACACGTAGATAGCCATTTTTCATGATTATTTCCCACCCTTAACATGTATTTTGTACCATCATTTACTACCCAGCCCAATCTGAAGAGTTAAGTCATAACCTACCTCGAAAGCTGAAATCAGTCCGCTACACTTGAACCTGCGACCTTACTTTTCATGAATAATTCCAAACTCTACTAAAAACATCAAATATAAAATCTATGATTCAAAATAAAACCAACGACACCCATATTGACTACTTTTAGTTCGGGTCAAAACGAACCCCCAAAATAGGTTTCCAAAAAAGAAAGGCAAAATTCAAACTTTACCTACAGCTGAAAACCCAAGTTAAATTGAGTGGAAAATGGGGTTCAAATTGAAGAAAAACCATTTTTGAGCTTTACCGGTAAAATTCTTGAAATCCAGGTTAAAATCAAGAATCGGAGTTGTTTTGAAGGTTAAACTGATGAAAAACTAGTAATTATAAGATAAAAATATTATTCAAGTGAAAGGGGATGAAATTTGGGTTTAAAATCATGCCCTAAGATTTTTGGATTTTTGAGAAATTTATCTAGAAATTTCTAAGAAAAGGGTAAATTCTTACCTTAAATCCGTAATTAAAATCAAGAAATAGGTGTTAATCTAGCTTCCCAAGCTCTCACAAACTTCACTTATAAGCTCCCAAAATATTTAGGGTTTAACTCTCAAGAGACAAGATGAAAAATGAGCAAAATAGACCAAAAATGTGAAAAACTGCTATATATTGCAGATTTTTTTTGCATAACTGTGCAGTTTTTATTCTAACTCGAAATGGACTTCGACGGGGTGCTCAAAATTCTTTCGGAGTCTGATTTATGCAAACAAACTATGCAACCACACTAAATTCGACGTTTTAGACGCGATGGCGATAACAGATTTTTTCAGAAAAATTCGTTTTCACAAAATTGACCCCCGAAACCCAAAATCATAATTTTCCAAACCGAGGGTCGAAATGAGATTTAAAAGCCGTAAAATCATACCAAATATGCTAACACACTAAAATCGACATTCCAAACCTGTTGGAAAAGTCAAATTTTTAATATGAGGTCGTTTCAACTAAAAGTGGATTCCACACCTAACTTTCCAATTCTTTTAACTTTCCGACCAAAAGGTCGAAATGAGCTCGGGTGAACCAGGATCCGAACAATAGGTCTACCTAGACTAAAATAGATATTCTAGAGCTTCTGGCACAGTACGTTCGGTCATCCATCGGACGGATCAAAATATAACCACATAAGTCCAAAATAAGGCTCTCGAAGCCATCAAAAACCACAATATTGCATAAATGATACCAAGATGCATCAAAAATCATGTCAACCACTCCCACATCTCAGAAATATCATAATTCAACTACGGGGAGGGGTAAACTAGTCAAATCACACAAAATTACAAATTTCACATATTTCATCAAATTTTTAGGTCGTTACAAAAATCATCCCCCAAATATTCGAGACGACTTATATACACCCAAAATGGCTCGTTAGGTCAAATCCGTGGTAAAGATTAATTAATATCTCTCCCCAAGGATCACAGAGAGAATTTGCTAATATAGCTAAAACTTCCCAATCTGAGATTTCTATATAGTTTTCTAGATCTAGATGTTTTAATTCAAACAAATGTATAAAACTAGCAACTGTAATACTAGGAGACATCTTAAAAGACTTGAACTCTTTCAGTTTCTTCTCTCTTTTCCTTCGCATAGCCTTTTCATTCCGCAACAAATTTTGTGTCATCCTGGGAATACCATTTCATATGATCTCACGACCTCAAAAATATGTTCTTCAACGATGTACTCTTCTACTTTGTCTCTTTGCTCGACATCCATAACTCCCACTTGGAGTGATTCGAGTTTGTCCCCGTTCAGACATGTCTGAAGTAGGAATCAAGAAACAATAAAAATGGTTGAACCACTCAATGTGACCTTTTATGTCACAATTTATTACAGAAGGCAAAATCTTTTTTTTTAATTTAGGAATTAATTAAAACAAGGATATCAAGATCATTTTAACCACATATAAAATCATAGTCTTGATAAAAAAAAAATAGATAATTAATGAAAGTAATTACACTTTCAATATATATATATCACAATTTTTCAAAATTAATAACACTATTATAAAAAAATGCCATGTTTAAGAAAACATTGCTACTAGTAGTACTATTCTTTTTCTCATTTAAAGATATCAGTACTGCTTTTATTTAAAGAAGGTAATAATTATTGTTCCTTTTCAATACAAAAGAAACACGATTCTCAATATTTTTCAAAAGGATTCATACTGCTCAAAATTTTTCATGGGGTAGTGTAAGCCATCAAAGACCAAAAGTCTCCAACACAAATATTTTTCATCAAAGCACTTTCTTTCCTTTTCATAAAACTCTTTGTTATTAAATTTCTTCTCCACCCAAATATCTCATTTCTTATCATCTTCTTTAAAGAACATCAATGGTAGGAAAAGAACCCCCCCCCCCCCCCCCCTTTTTTTTTTTTTTTTTTAAAATAAAAATATTTTCTATATTGTTTTTTGAGAAAGAAAAAAAATTACCGGATTCAAAATTCAATTGTGGGGGTCTGACGGGATCCATAATGCAATTGTTGGCGCTTCTGATCGGATCCTAAATTCTCGATTACATTCAGTTAAGAACTTTTTTCTCACGGGTATGTTCATACATAATTTCAAGAGTTTATCACACTTAAACTCGAGATAATACATGTAAAATTAGTGCAATAAACGTGACTCTGATGCCATTAACTATAAATTTGGAGTAAAAACAGTGTATACCTTAATATATTATAGAAAAATTCATTGAATTTGCTACTGAAAGAATTGCCCCAAGTCAATCTTCGTCTCTCTTGGAAACAGAGTATTGTTTCACAAACTAAATGCCTTCTTCAATGTTTTGTGTTTTTAATTTACTCAAGGATTCTTTTTCCATCTGTCTTCTTTGAAGAAGAAGAAGAAGAAGTAGAAGTAGTAGTAGTAGTAGTATGTATTGGAGTAGTGAGCAGCCCCTATTTTTCAAAACATAGATTGCTCAATTTTTATCTTTCTTTTATAAGATAAGTAAAACAAAAACTGGATCGGGTTGGGTCTGTTCGGTACACATGGATGACCCATGACCCATAATCTAACAGTCGACATATTAGGTGTTGAGCTGGTAAGAAGATCAGTTCAATTACCTCTTGTATGGAACATCCAGGTCAGTGCCTGGTTGTGACACTGTAAGTAAATTTCTCTTCTAATCATTTAACCTTTTAACATGTCAACTTAGAAGTTAGAATTTTCAGCATAACTATTTTTGTTATAGGTAAAAGTCTAAAATTTTGTCAGCTAAATACTAGTAATGGTTAGATTCCAAGCAATGCATTTGCTGGCCAGCTGTTTGTATGAATATGCACAACCTTACCTGGCAGAAGATATTATGTCTTGTGTGCATGATAGTTAATCAAAATGAAGGAACACTTAAAGATGATCCATTTTCAGCCTATATTTTGATGCTACTCATTTATTGTGGCATATAAGGTTGTAGACTTATATATATATATATATATATATATAGATATATATATATATATATGTTTATTCAAATTCATAGTAGAATAATATGATTTAAGGAACCAATGGTCATAACGGACGTTGTTTCTCATATAAAAGTCAATGCTAAAAGTGCACTGACTTGGTTTCATCTGCTTAACCAATTATTCTTTGAAGCTCAATAGTCGTTAGCAGAAAAATAATTGAGGTTTTCTAGGTTTCTTTGTCCTCTCATTTATTACTGAACATTAACTTCGTGATACAGTTCTGTAAATTAGTGTACATTTTCTATATGAATTAATCTATTTCCTCTTTATATTTTGTTCTGCAAATGTATATGAGGCTAGTACAAAAGGAAAAAAGACTGTTTTCTTTTGGTTGCCGGTTACACTGATTGTTAGCGTTTGGTAAACTACAAAAATAACCTCCATAATGGGCGGCTTTGCTTTTTTGTCCCTCATAAAAAAGTCCTACAAAAATAGTCTTACTTTTTTTTTTATGTATAGTACAAATACATATTTGCCCATTTATACCTCAAATATTTTTAAAACAGTTTTTCATGCTCATTTGTCTTTCAACTTCTTTATTCTCTTTTTTGTTTTATTTTGATTTTGATTTTTTTTCTTTTTTGTTAAAAGTTTTTCTTAACCTTTACTTTTTTTCATTTTCTTCTCTCAACTTCTATTTGTTATATGTTTCTCTATTTTAATAGTTATTTTTATTTTATTTTCTCTTTTTTTTTCTCAGACTTTATTTTATCTTTTTTTCTTCTCTTAACCTTTATTTCCTTTCTTTTATTTTTTTTATTTTTTCCTGTCAACTTCTATATTTTTTTCTTTTTCTCTTTTATTTTCTTTGGTTTTTATTTCTTCTTTTCATTTTTTTTATTTATGGGATGTTCTATAAATTTTGTCTTTGAGACAAGACTTAGCCCAATGACTTTCAAACAACAACTTACGTCTCATGAGTAAGAGTTCACACTACCACATTGTGTTTTTAGTTTTGAGATGTTTTATAACTTTTGTCTTAGTAAGACTTAACCCAATGATTTTCAAATAAGTTACGCCCCATAAGCAAGAGTTGGCACTACCACAATGTGTCTTTATTTATGAGATGTTCTATAACTCTTGCCTTAGAGGTAAGACTTAGCCCAAGAACTTTCAAAAAATAAGTTACCGCTCATGGAAAAGAGTTGATACTATCACATTGGGTCTTGATTTATGAGATTGTCTTTAACTCTTGACTTTGAGGCAAGAGTTAGCCCGAGGACTGTCAACCAACAAGTTACGCCTCATGGGTAAAAGTTGACACTAATACATTGTGTCTTGATTAATGAAATATTCTACAACTCTTGCCTTGGAGGCAAGACTTAGCCCAAGGACTATCAAACAACAAGTTTCCCCCATGGGCATGCATTGACACTACCATATTCTATCTTGATACATAAGGTGTTCTATAATTTTTGCCTTAAATCCCAAGGGCTTTCAAACAAGAAGTTATGCCCCATGGGAAAGAGTTGTCTCTACTACATTGTGTCTTGATACTTGGAGATGTTTATAATTCTTGTCTTAAAGGAAAAACTTAGCTCAAGGACTTTCAAACAAGTTATGCTACATGGACAAGAGTTGGCACTACCACGTTGTCTTGATTTATGAGATATTGTACTAGTCTTGCCTCTAAGACAAAACTTAGACCAAGAACCTCTCAAAAACAAGTTACTCTCCATAGGCAAAAGGTAACACTGTTTCATTATGTCTTAATTTATGAGATACTATATAACTCTTAACTTAGAGGCAATATTTAGCTCAAGAATTTCCAAACAACATATCCCACGATCAAGATTTGACACTACCACATTGTGTCTTTATTTTGAGATGTTCTATAACTCTTATCTTAGAGGCAGAACGTATTCCAAATAAGTCACGCCCTTAAATTTACTTCGATTTTAAAACAAAAAATCTTGCGGATTATCCAACTTTCTATTCATTACCAAGATATAATAAAAGTTGAGAAAAAAAACAAAAAAGACAAAAAAATAAAGATTGAGAAAAAAAAAAAGAGCAAAAAAAGTAGGTTAAGAAAATAGGGAAAAAAATAAAAGACAAAAAGAAAAGATTGAGAAAAACAAAAATGAGAAGAAAAAACAAAAATGAAGTTTGAGAAAATTGAAAAAGAAAAATGAGAAAAGATAAAAGTGAAAGATTAAAAAAAATAAAGGTTGAGACACATGAATTAAAAAAAAAAAGAGAATGAAACATAAATAATGTTTGAAAAAATAAAAAATAAAAAATAAAAGAAAAATAAAGGTTGAGATAAATGTAAAACAACAAAAAATAAAAATAAATAAAAATAATAAAAGAGAAAAAAAGAAGAAACAAATTAGAAGCTGAGAGATAAATAAGCATGAAAGGTGAAAAAACATTTGAAGAGTAGAAGGACAAAAGTGTACTTGTCTATATTATTATTGGGTAAAATTCATAAATAACATACTTAAGATCATAATTATGAGATTCATAGCAACACTTTCATAATTATTTAAACTAGCAACTTATTGTATTTGAACAAACTGTTGCTATAAAAATACATATATAAATTATTTTACTGCCCATATTTAACTCAAATCAGTTGAGTTAAGTATAGTATAATTAGCCATGAATTAAATATGGAGATTCCTTTTCCATTAAAATCTCTTAATTAACATGATTTTCGTTATTTGTTACCAACTGAAATCAAAATTCAAATTTCAGTTTCACATTATCGTTTTCATCCCAAAAAAAATTAAAATCAAATTTAACTAAAACTTCTTCTGTTCAATATCTTTAAAAATTCAAATCAAACCATTACTATTGTTCAAGGTATTTAATCATAATATTATTTTCTTATATGAATTTCATCAGTTGTTTGAAATCGATCAAATTTTTTCGTTTTGATTTTTTTAAAAACCATTACTGTTATTTCGTTCAAATTTTTTTGAGCTATTACTGATGTTTCGTTCAAATATAGTGATCAAAATTGATTTTTCGTTAAATTATTTTTGAATATTTTGAGCTATTATATTGATTTTGTGGCATTGATTGTCGATTATATTTTAAAAATAATTTAAATTTTAAATTATTGTGATTTATAATATTTTTTTACATATTTTTTTGAAATGTACAACAGAATAAGTCAAACTTTTGTGGCATTGATTGTCAATTATATTTTAAAAATAATTTAAATTTTAAATTATTGTGATTTATAATACTTTTTCTTCTATTCAATTTAAGTGGCATTAATATAATTTCGAGTCAGACAAATTTTCAAATAATATATGGCACTCTCCTTGTCCAAAGTTTTGTGGCATTGATAGTTATATTTTCAAACTAATTTAATTTTTTAATTATTGTGATTTATAATACTTTTTCTTCTATTTCAATTTAAGTAACACTGATATAATTTCGAGAGTCAGCCAAATATTTTATATCTTTTAAATTTTTTAAGTTGTTAATTATTGTGATTTATAGTAATTTTTTTATGTACTATTTTGAAAAATATAACAGAATAAACCAAACTTTTGCGACATTGATTGTCAATTATATTTGAAAAATACTTCAAATTTTGAATTACTATGATTTATATGTAATACTTTTTCTTCTATTCTAATTTAAGTGACACTGATATAATTTCAAGAGCCAGTCAAATATTTTATATCTTTTAAAATTTTTAAGTTGTTAATTATAGTAATTTATAATATTTTTTACGTATTTTTTTAAAATATATATCAGATTAAAAATAACAAATAAATTAAAGCGTAAAAAAGGACCAATGAAGAAGTGTCAAAGCAGGCAACAGGTCAACATGTCTGCTTTGACACTTCCTCATTTGGGCCTTTGCCCATTATTATTAAGTAGAATTCATTTTTTTTTTTTTTACGTATGCAAGGAAAACGAAAATCTGTCAATATTAATTTATAATATATTATACTTTTATCATATATTTTAGTACTTTTTAATTTTTGAATAGTTAATTAATAATAAAAAAAATAAGTGAAAAGATAATTTTGTTTAAAGCGGAGTGTTTTAATAAAGAGTAAAAAGTTCAAACAGTATTTCTAAATCCCTTTACACTTTTAATATATTAGAGATTAGAGATAGAAATTATAGATTAGAGATTAGAGATATACTTTAAACTATTAGAAACATATTAGGCGTTAGATATTTTCATCATTGAAAAGATTCATAACGTCAGGGGCAGACCGAGGTGTTAATTTGTAGTGCTCTAGTACCCGTTAAATCTGACCTAAATTAGGTATAATTATATAAGAAATATATAAAATTGGTATAAGATGGAGAAAAACATCCATTAAACTAAGAAGATAGCGTGGTGCTTTGATTTTTATGGCGGAACCTTAAAGATTTGGTTATCGATATATGTGTTTGAATCTTTTGAGCATCCACGATTCCTAAATTCTGGATCCGCCACTGTATAATGTATAAACACACACATATTAAAAATTTGATCAAATATGCTATTAATATGAATGACAGCTAAATTAAATAAATTAAATGTAATTTATTTCAATTTATTTAAATAAACTGAATACAATTCATTTCACCGGGTATGTTGTTGTTGTTGAACCTGAATGCAATTTATTTAAATATGCAGCATTTAAAAAAAAATATTGTTAAATGTACTAATTGAAGAAGAAAGCTAATGCGTTGCCTACAAGATTTTGCTTACAGATTTAAGAAATACGTGATGGAACTCCAATTATTGTATCTGCCAAAAAGATTATTTCAACAATGCTTGCATGTTCTTTATTATTGGCTTGCATGTTCTTTTCTTTTCTTTTTTTTATTTTCCATCCAGTATTTGATGCCTGCATTGGAGCCCCGACTAATCCGGATCGCGCATTGCAGAGCCCATTAAGGTGGCAGCGCTCCTAACAGAGTTTTCCCAATACACAGGGTCGAACCCTCGACATCTGGTTAAGGGTAGAAGAACCTCATCCACTGGACCACAACCCATGTTGGTGGCTTGCATGTTCTTTATTATTGTATTGTTGGTCATATCCTTAGGTTTATTAAAATGTTTTACTCGCACGAGAAATTTTTTGCTACGAATTTAAATTTAGTCAATTTTTCTATGTGAATTCAAATTTAATCAATTTTCAATGTAAATATTGAACATCAAATGAAAAATAAAAAAAAAATGTTAGCAATGTGCAATCAAAAATTTTAGTTATTATGAGATCCACTAATACAATATAATAGTGTCAAGAAATCATTTGAACACTACTGCTGTTAAATTATTCATGTTTTTACCATACATTTTTCTTTTATGATTTATTAAATTTATTTCTTTAATGAATATAGTATCATCTATCGTCGTGGGTTAGTGCATGTTACTCCTCTTTCTTATAATATTTATTTATTTAGTAATAGGCGGATTAGGTAGTGTGCGAAAGTATTGTTACAAGGAAAAAATTAAATGTAAGAAGGAGAAATTTAAAAATTGTCTGATCAACTAAAAATTAAAAAGATTTTTTCCTTAAAAAAGTGAGATAATTAATTAGTGACTAAAAAAGAAATTTCATTGAAAAAGTTATGTGACAAATGAAAGCCATGATAAAGAAAAGGGTAGAAACTTGAAAGATAGAAGAAGCGATGATACAACTAGAGAATTATTTATATAAATATAATCTGGTTAAAATTTACACGCACCCGATTTATCCACTAGGTTAATACATGCATGTCATGTGTTTGAATTTAGAATTCATGTTACTTAACTGTAGTAAAGAACATTAGTTTGGTATATACATTAGATGCATGTAAGTTTTTATAATAGGTAGCTCTTGTACATGTCTGACCAAGTCATGGGGTAGTGAAGGACCATTGTAAGAAGTTTTTAAAAAAGTTTATTTATTGATATTTAAGTTAATTTATTATATTTAATCTAGTATTCTCTTGAAAACAGAAGCTTTTCGCATATTTTAGTTGGGTAATAAGGGTTCTCCTAACTACTTTGAATACCGTAGGTGTCCGTATGGTCTGTTATTTTGGATCGTGATAGTTGCTATCAGAGCATTAGGTTCACCAGTTCCACAAGTACAAGAGCAACGTCAAGTAGAGTTCCTCGAATTGGTATGTAGGGCCCCACACCTAATCTTCAGAAAGCTATAAGGCATGTAGAAGTCATTTGTTTGTGAATGGTGTGCTAGTAATACCTACATTGAAATATGTTCCTCGTCGTGCAGTAGTGAACTTATTTGGTTGCTTGTGTTTGATATTTGGCTAGAATTGAATTGTTAGATTATTATCATTGTTGTGAATTATTTTTCTTTGAATTTCAGTGATGAAAATTAACTAAGTTGCTTTTGTTGATAATTGTAATAGGATTATGTAATTTCTTGTTGTTGTGAAACAAATAATTTTATGGTGCTTACTTATTTCTGGTACTATTATACTGATGAAATTGATGATATAATAATTGAGAGAATGATATGAGAACATGATATCAAGGAAAGATAATAAAAGAAAGTCATGAAAGCTGTACACACAAGCCAAGGAATATAATCTCATTAATAGAGTTGGAAGATTGTACATTATATATGCAAAGTGTTATAATGATATTACAACATTATTTGAATTGTATTTCATTTAAGATGTCATGATTTCTTTTCCTTGATTATATTTAATGATTATATGGACTTACACAGGTCGATCGATGATGCCTACCAGTATGTGTGTTTGTACTGACCCTACTCTTTTATACTTCTTCTTGGAGTGTAAACTATATGCAGGTTAGTATGCAGTTTATAGAAGGATGACGATATTCAATATTAACTTCTACACTTCCTCATATTGTTTATTTTATCACCAGTCTATTTATAATAGGTATCTCTTCTACATGTTCTACCAAGTCTTGGGGAAGTCAAGGACAGTTGTAAGAAGTTTTTGAAAAAAATTATTTATTAATATTTAATTTACTTTATTATATTTAATTCAATATTCCTTTAAAAACAGAAATCTTCTGGATATTTTTAGTTGGCTAATAAGGCTTCTCCTAACTACTTAGGATAGCATAGGTGTCCCCAGGATCCGTTAGTTTGGATCATGACATAAACAAGGTGCCCATGTGGATCTAGAGGATGGCTCATTATAAATTTGGGAAAAAATCGGGGCCAGGAGACACACTTGTCACATAGAGTGTCAGATAAATCACCTACATATATACCAGATAAGGTTTGTCACAAAGTATTTGGATATACGATTTCATCTCGTGATTTGAAATCGTGAGATAAAATCAGCATTTGGACATATGATTTCTTCTCATTAGGTGAAATCACAAATTCTCCAAAAATCTTGATTTGAAAATTTCATATCATGATTTAAAATATTTCAAATACAAAAATTGACCCATAAATTTACATTTAATAAAACTAAGCTACAAGTTTATAGTAAAATTCAAAATACACTAATGAATTTTTTTGGCCTTTGTACTAGATTTAGCTGCTTATTTTTCTTTGAATTTTCTTTATATTTCTTCTTTAATAAAGAGGGTATTCACTCCTACATGGTGAACTCCAGAATGCTAGCTGGGAACTAAGAAATTGTGGGTAACACCATTTTTTTGATTAAAAAAGCAAGTACAAGGATAGTATAATTATGATATTTTTTTGGTATTTGAATTTTTATTACTATCATTTACATGTCAAACCAGAAATCCAAACACAAGGGCGAAACACCCCAACTACACCTTCTTATCTCAGCAAACCAAGAGAAATGACATTAACACATTAGTGAACTACAAGCTCATATGTAGCCACTAATACAACCTATAGTCTTCAAGGGTAGGAATTTAAATCTTGAAGAATTCCAGTAATCTTTGACTAACTATTGATGTGCTATAGAAATAATGCACTTTCGACACTTAAAACTATGAAAATATGTAAATTTCTTATTGGAAGAGAAGATGTGTTTTGGGTATGTTTTGCAGGAAACTAGATTTTAGATGCTAAGATCGTGAAAAGGATGAAAAATAGTGTTTTTGGCTACTTATTTGACTAACTATTGATGTGCTATAGAAATATTGCACTTTCAACACTTAAAACTATAAAAATATGCAAATTTCTTAGGTTATTTTGTAAGATAAGATATGTTTTGGGTACGTTTTGCAGAAAACTAGATTTTGGATGCTAAGATCGTGAAAAGGATGAAAAATAGTGTTTTTGGCTATTTATTTGATCAAATTTAGGTATTCGTGACACTTTTTGGATTATACATGACCAAAACATATGATGAAAGGTAAAGATTTAAAGCTTGGTTGCAAGTTTTGGAAGGCCTGACGCTTACTTATGTCTATATGTCTATATAGGACTAAGGTAAGTATCGAACTTGAAGATTCCGAGATTAAAGAGCTGAAAAAGAACTTTTGGCAGTTACCTATATCAGCATCTTGACAACATGTAGCACATGTGGGCCACATGTGGGTAAGGTAAGTGCCAAAAGTCCAAAATCCCGAGAGTAGAAGTTGCAGAAAATTTTTCCTGCATATGTAGGTGTCTAGATGCACCCAGACTCAGGCCGCATGTGGCATATGCGCCCAAGGCTAGGCCGCATGTGGACACCGTATGTAGCCACTGACCCTTTTTGTCCTTTTTCATTCGGGATATGATATTAGGATTTCCTCATGGCCTATAAATACCCCGTATATATTTTTTAGTAGAAGTTACACACTCTTAATACTTACAAACATATTTTAATTTCGAGATTTGATTTTGGTCATGGAATCTCTTGTATTGATTTTGGTTGATTAATTCAGTTAAAGTTTTGAGTTCTTACTTGTGATTACTGTGATTTCATCTTATGCTTTCAATCATGAATGTAGTTGATTATTTCACAAGCATGAGCAGCTAAAAACCCTTAGCTAGGGTTGTGGAAACTTGGCGGATTGACGAAGTAGGAGAAGTGTTGTTGTTGTTCTGAATCGATACCCATGTATGCATTGTATTATCTTCACTTTAATAGATATCTTAGAGGTTGCAAATATTAGGATCCCACCAAGATTATTTCTTCGTACACCAAAAGGGGAGTAGTGACTAGGAAACGATAACTACAACAGTAATTTGAAGTTTAGCTATCGGTCCATGCTACTAGGTATTATCTAAGTAAGATAGTTAACTTTCATTTAATAACTAGATACTCAAAAGGTAATAGTTAACTGGGATCAAGATAAAGGTTAGTAAGGCGACATCCTGAGACTCAAAAGGTAAAGGGTGAAACCTGTCAGCTCGACCAAAAGACTATTGATAGTACATAACTTATAAGATTTTGCATGCAAGGTATCGAGTTGGTTCAATAAAGCATAATAATCCTATAGATTTGAGAATCCATGGGAACACAATCCTAATTTTCACCTATGATTGATTATAACCGAAGTTGATATTAGGTACTTGTTCGATATTGCTACTCATATCCCCCCATTTACTTTTCCAGTTTTGCCCATTGATTAAAATAGATGAGAGCCACGATTTTATGTATTCCCTTGGGATTCTACCCTAACCTTTTTGGGGTTACTATATTTGACAATGACTGCATAATCTTCAGAGTGAAGGTGAAGCTTGGGGGTTATCAAATTTGGTGTCATTGTTGAGGAATACGGTGTTGATTTGTGAATTGAGGTTGTTGTAGTTTACGGGCTTTATTTTGTTTTAATTTTTACTTGGGTATGCGCCGGTGTATGCCTAACATATAGAGTAGAGGTAATACCTTACTCCCATAAAATCCAAATCTAGGGAGGATCCTACAAACACCTAGTAGGATAACGAGATAAAAAAGAGATGATATTCTTGAAGGGGTTCGTGATGATGTGCATCCCCCTCCTCCTGAAGGAGTTTAGGACATTGTTGACCATTAGATAGGGGTAATTTTAGCATAAAACACTAATGAGAGGAGGGTAACAGAAGAAGCTCAGTGGATAACTAGGGAGGCAGATCTAGTTGAGCAGAGACAAAAAGTAGACTGTCGAGCAACACTTGGTGGAAATCAGAATAGAGATAGAGAAGGTCGTCCTCAAGTAATCCCAACATATCAGTATGTACAGCCGTACGAGGATGATGAAAAATATCTGGGATAAATTGAGCTGGCAGAGAATAGAGCCATTATTCCTCCTGTTTTTACCCCAGGCATCAAATTTGACATAACGAGCGTAATAATCCAGCTCTTAAATCTAAAGGGTGTCTTTACAGGTTTGTCTATAGATGATGCAAAGACGCACCTTGAAAATTTCATCTGGATCTGTAGTTCGTATACTATTCTAGGGGTAAATTAGGAAGCTGTTAGACTGAGGTTGTTCCCCTTCTCACTTACAGGAGAAGCATCTTTATGGCTAGGGGAACTGGTAAGGGGATCTATCACTACATGGAATGAGTTGCGCAGGAAATTCTTAAACTAGTTCTTTCCTCTATCTAGGATGGTACAGCTTAAGGATGAGATCTATAATTTTAGGTAGCTGCAGTCAAAATCTATGTACGAGGCATGGTTTAGGTTCATGAAGAAGCTGAGTATGGTGTCGAACCATCGGATGTCAGGGATGAGCCTATTAGAGATATTATATAGAGCCCTGACCATCATTTCTAGAGCCATGACAGATACCATCTCTGGAAAAGCTTTTATGAGACTAAGTTGGGAGGCAGCTTTAGAGATTCTAGATTAGATCTCGCTCACTAATCAAGGTTGGAAAACTCGAGAAGCTAGGAGGGGATCTGGCACATATGTTATTGGTGCCTCTTGTGACCAGAAAGTAGCTGATGATTTAGTAGTGTAAGAGATCGTGCTTCTAAGAACTGATCTAGGGTTACTAGCAAAGTAGTTTAAAGTGGAAAGTTCTGATAAAGTAAATATAGTAGGAGCACAAGGTTTAGCTTCCAAAGCTTATGATTCAGAATTGAAGGAGGAAGCAAACTATCTGGATCATCAGTTGGTCTATTTTCAAGCCCAAGGGAAAAGAAACTAAGGTCGAAACTATTATGACAGAAATACAGACCGTAGTAGGAAGCAAAATAGTAACTAGAGGAAGAAAGATGACTGCACAGAGAAGGGATATTGGTACGTTCTGCCTAGCAGAAAAGATGTAGAATCAAGAATGGAAAAGATGCTGACTAAGCTGGTAAAGGGTTAAGAAAATCAGGAGATCATCCTTAAGGATATTAAGGCTGACATTTCAGGGTTGACCCAGATGGTTGAATTCCATGCCACTGCTATTAAGAAATTGGAGCACCAGTTCGGGCAGATGTCAGCAACACTGAACCAAAGGCAGCCAGGTACCCTCCTGAGCAATACTATGTAAAATTCAAAAAATGACGGTCATGTTCTTGCCATTATCGCAAGGAGTGGTATGACTACTATAGATCCCCCATTACCTGTTATGGAAGCAACTAGACATTATGAGGCTTTTATTTATGAGACACCTGTTGTAGAGTCAGAAAAGGCAACAGATAGTGATGATGCAGTTAGTAAGAAAAGGGGGTAAGGGTCCAGTTATTAAGCAGGAAATATAGCAAATTCCAAGCCCACCCCCTCCTTTTCCTCAGTAACTGAAGCATAAAAGAGAGGAAAGAAAATTCAACCATTTCATTAAGATACTTAAAGAGTTGAGCTTGATTATTTTTCTTCTTGAGGCGTTGGAGAAGATGCCTGGATATGCCAGGTTAATGAAACAATTGGTTACAAAGAAGAAGAAAGCTACTATTAAGGATGTTAATGGATTGCACCATTGTAGTGCAATCACAACTAGGTCTATGGCCTAGAAAAAGGGTGATCCCAGAGCATTCACTATACCATGCACTATTGGCTCATCTCGATTTGTCAAAGCCTTACGTGACTTAGGAGCCAACATAAATTTGGTATCGCTTGATGTATTCAAGAAATTAGGATTGAGCCCTCCTGAACCGATGGTAATATAGCTATTGATGATTAACCTCATGACTATTGGAATTTGTTTGATATGTTTGTGAGAGTTGATACCTTCATCTTTCCGACTGACTTTGTCATTCTGGATTGTGAGGTTAATAATGAGATGCCTATCATATTGGAGAGACCATTTATGGCCACAGGTAGAGTGATGGTTGACATGGAAAAGGGAGATCTAAAGTTCAGATTCAATTATGAGAAGACTACATTCAACATCTGAAAATCAATGCAACAGCCAACCAACATGAGGGTAGTGTTGGTGATAGATTGTATTGATGACCTTGGAAGGTACTCCTATGGATATCTTGGTGAATTCTGAGTAATCATGATAACCTCATCGTGAAACAATGTTAAATCAAGCATAGCATGAAAGCAAATCCATGGGATTATTGGTGAAATCTGAGTAACCAACATAGCCACATCGTACCGTGACGTTAAATCAAGCGCTGGGTGGGAGGCAACCCACTATTTTAGTATTCACTTTTTGTTTGTTTTTTATTTTGCAGTTTTATAGCTTATGGACATACCCAGAATATGGTAGTATTGTTACATGCATAAATTCCCAGGTAAAGGGACTATGTGACCAACTCATCTGGATTACAAGTCCCACACGGGCCAGGTAAAGTGAGCAAAAATTGAAAAGATGAAATTTTAGGATGAGAATGGAAAGTTATGGACTTTAGCACATAATCATACTTTTGGGACCATAAACTCAAGTTATGGGACCATAAGTAGCTGGGAACATATCAAAATATGAAGTCTAGAATTCAGGAATGTGGGCCAAAAATTTAGGCCCACATACGCCCTGCACATGTGTGCCGCATGTGGCACATACGGACCGCATGTGGCACATGCGCCACATGGCAGGCTATATGTGGTAGCTGCATTTGTGTACCACAAGTGCTTAATTTCTGGGCCTAAATTTTATTTAAATAATAGGCCCACCAATGCATATTTAAGACCTAAATCGCCCCCACCCATATTTAATTACTTTTAGCCTCATTCTAACTCATTCAAATCCTCAAAACATCACTTTTCTCTTTAAATCAAAATTTCCCTCTCTAATATTAAACTAATTCCGCACTTAAACAAAAGTTAAATTGAAACTTATTTGAGGTACCAACTTGTCCTAACATACTAAAAACAAGTTCTAACTTGGGTTTCGCTCGATTTCTTCATTGTTCACTTTCGGATTATCATAAAAGAGGTAACTTTCTTGGGTCCTAATGGTTATGTATTGATTTATTTATCGAATAAAAAGTTGATATGTTTATTACAATGCAAAATATATAGAATCTATCATGCTTGTTTATAGGAGGCTTAAAGTAGCCTACAATCTTAATGTGCGGCCTTATTTTGAATTAAATTCTAAGGTTAGACCCTAAATAGAAGCTGAACTTGAACAAGTAGAATAATACCAAAGGTTGGACTTGTAGTTTGCATTGGAAATCATGATTATTGATATATGTGTTCACATTGGACTTATTGGGACTTCAAATAAGTTATAGAAGTGTGAAAATTGAAGAAAAGTTTCAACTTTTAGAATCTTGCACATTGGACTTGTTGGGACTTCAAATAAGTTATAGAGGTGTAAACATTGAGGAAAAGTTTGAATTTTTCAAATTTTGAGTTTTTCTTCAACTTTTGTAAATCCCTCATTTTTGTTGGAAATAACAACTAGTTTTTCAGGTACACATGGAACCAAAACCTACTAAGAAGAAGAAGGTTGATACCTCGAGGAGATGGAATGAGTCCCTCGAGCCTAGTGGCTCGATGGAGAAGTAACCTATTGAACGACTTAGAGATATTTCAGAGAGCGTTATACGCAGAGTTATTAGAGAAAAAATGCACCAGGTTGCTGAGACTATTTTATTAGAAACTATGGGACATTCGCTACCTAAGCAGTCATAGTGGGGCAGACGGCCAGCCTTTACTCAGCCTAGGTCTCGGGATGAGGCTGTTCAAATGTCTAAGTTACACAGGCACGTGTAGTCCAACCGAGGATGAAGTTAGCTCGGATATCACCTCCATATTCTCCTTTATTGAATTATGATGAGGAAGAGGATAAGGAAACTTCTGAACCTGATACACAGAGAGTAGCTCAGGACCCCCATTCTAAGAAGGGGTCTTAAGAATCATCCGAGGCTGCAGAACATGAAGAGTCATCAGCGGTACCCTAATCTAAGGAAGATATAGTCATTCATGTACAACAGTCAGACGTACCCCAGTTTAAGAAGGGTACAAAGTAGGCTTCCCATGAGATCAGATGAGGGTACACTGGTATAGTAGGGGTAGAGTTCCGCACCCACACATGCCTCAGAGGCACCTTTTTAGAAGGAAAATCCAAGGTGGTATGTGGAGAGGATGCAGAAAATATTTGATATAGATAGTCGTATTTTAAAGGTCGGCAGGCCCAAGAGACTTAATTTTTAGGAGTGCAGGATTGATCTAGCTGGGCTAAGTCGAGTACCACAGTTGTGGCTTTTCTTTGATTGGTATCAGTTAGAGTGGATGACTAGAACACTCAGTTCTTACAGCTCGGTTATGGTGAGAGATTTTTATGGATCATACCGTGACATAGTAGTTCTTTCGATGTGCAGATCTCCAGGCCTGATGAGACACATAGAGCAGCCATAACTTGATCAGACCTTTGTGAGAGGGGTTAGGGTTGTTCTTTCAGAAGAAATTATCTACTGGGTTATTTTAGTCCAGACTATATCACTCCCGTATCCATAATAGAGTACAACTACTGACTAAGAATTGCATATAATAGACACATTATGCGAGAGACCGAGTATAGATGAGAGAAAGTTGAGATAGCTAGGTGGATAGCAAGCTATATTTCACTTTTGGGTGATGAGACACCATGGATCAAAGGACATGGTGTGATAAAGAAGGGTTGTCTGACTTTTGATGCCAAGTTTTGGTGGTTTCTCATCCAATATTGACTATTCCTTACTACTTCAGATAATATGTTGACTTGGTAGGCGGAAGACCTGATTGATTATTTGATGGCCGGTATGCTATTGACTTTACAGCTATTCTCCAATATGAGATTTATGATATAACTTTTGGAGAGGTGACGAATCAATAATTCCTTGCTTGATTCAGAGGTTATATGATGAGGTCAGTGTACCTGAGATACTGAAAGTATATAAGAGAATATTTGTGACTGCCATGACCCAGATAAAAATATGAAGGATCCAAGATGTTTGGCCCTTCCCAGGATACTAGAAAGCCTGTTGTAGTATCTCGGGCCCAAACTGAAGGTCTATCAGTATCCATAGAGCTGGGTGAGGCACATGAGACGATATGGGAGCTAGTGTTGATATTGAGATAAGGGAGCAGAGAGAGGCCCCAAATTTGAGTATTCAAGGTGAGTGGATACCAACCACTTCTTCATCAACCTCGGTTTCAACCTCAAATTTGGTTGGCATATATTCAAAGCCCACTCGCCCATTTACTATAACTCCTGCTATAGGTATGATTGCTATATCTCAGGAGTTCTTTCAGAGCTTAGTGAAAAGTCAGAGGGCCACTGATGCTCAGTTGTGGGTTGTTGAGATAGAGATGACTACTCTATACGAGAAGATGCATTCAGGAGTTCAGACTAGATTTGAGATGACAAAGGCTAGATGGGAGGCCAAATAGAGAGCTTTTATGTTTGAGCTACATGCTGATTTATAGGCTTGTTTTGAAGCCTTTGAGAGATGGGTTAACCCCTGATTTACAGAGATAGAGACATCAGATCTAGCCCATATGAGAGAGGAGATGGATATATTACAAGCAAAGGTACACTCTTTCACAGAAAGTCATGTGGCAGCCACTCCTTTATTCTTACCTCCAGTGGTCTAGATATCACATCCACGTATACCTAGATGTTTTTATTTTTTCATGAAGGATGAAGAGGAGGTCCTGGTAGTTAGGACCAAGAGAGGTCACATAAAAGACTTGTAGGATCCAAATATGCCATATGACCAGGCCTTTAAAAAGGCCAAACATGATTTAATGGATTCTACAGTTGTTGAGAGACAAAGACATGCAGAGATAACAGGGGGTGCATCTTTTAGTAGTGCACCGCCACAACCACCGCCTGCGCCAGTTGATAAGAACCCATATGGGGATATGTATGACATGGATGCAATGTTCTTATTCCTTTTAATTTATACTATTTTAGCACATCGGGGATAGTGTGCAACTTTTAGTTGGGGGTGGGGTATACCATAGCCACCGTAGGTTTTTATTATCGTGCTTCTTTTCCCATCAACTGTGAAATAGTTGTAGAATTTGCATGTCTATTTAAAATATGTGTCGTATTATTTTTTATTTTTGTGTAATAAGGAGATTTTTTAAGTATTTAGGGCAGTTGTCATATTTTTGATTGATTTTTGAAAAAAATAATGCCCTTCAAAATTGTGTTTTAGAACTGTGTGAATATATATATATGTGTGTGTGAACATTATGAATCTTGTTATGGCATTAGGATTAGGGACATGATAATCACTTGCTAGAAATTGTATGAACAGGATAATTAGTAGTTTTTACTATTGACTCTATGCCATGTGTGTGAGATGCTACGTAGTTCCCTTTGGGTGTTGAATTCAGAAATTTCCTGGTTAGTCTTGCCTAGATTGTAGGATAGTCATGTAGGAAACGATCATAGGCCATTTTTTATTTTAGTCTACTTTTAGCCTAAATAACCTTCCCAATGTGAAATAGTATCCCTTGATCCCTATTTTGAGACTTATAGCTTATTTTTCTTATTTCACCTATCACTTTCCAATTTGTACTGCAATAACCTATTTTGGCCTAATCCTTCTTAGACATTATGCACCTCAACTCAGGAAAATCACCTAAGTTGAGGGTGGCTATCATAGGGGTGTGTGATGTAAAGTTAGTATGTAGAAGGTAAAATAAGAGAAAAAATTAGTAGGGCCAGTATGGTAGTGAAGGAAAAGGAAAAAAATTGTGAAAAAGTGAAAAATAAATAATAAAAGACCACACCCAACCTAAATGTACAATAAAGAATAAAAGGAGGGAAATAAGGGTGGAATAAAAAGAAAAATTGGCTAATGAGTGAGACTCTAAAGTTAGTGTAGTGCCAAAGAGGATTAAGTCACTTGATATATCCATATGTATCATACCATCCCCCACGCCTACATTACAAGCTGAGAAAAGTCCTATAGTGATCCTAACTTAACTTTCTGAATGCTAAGGTAAAGAAAATAAGGGAAAGCCTATGGTATTTGATGCACATTGATTAGAACATCTCTTCTAAGTGTGAGTGTCTCTTGATTGTCCCTGTATTAACATACATTATTTCATATGAGTGATTCGGATATCTTTGTTATGAGGGAGCATGATTTATATTGCTAGCAATCTACGTGTTTAAGTAGTGTAACTTGTATATATGTATAGTTATTTATTGCTAATATAATTCTATACCTTGATCCCATTGTGTCACATTGTTGTACTTCATATTTATACACAGTTGGTTTTGAAATATGATATAGGAGGGGGTGTTGTGATTTGAGCTTAAAGTGTTAATTGACTGCCTTGAATAACTTAGAACCTCCTAATTAAGCATTGTGTTTTATTTTGTTTTATTTTGTTTTGTTGCCTGGGGACATGCAAATGTTCTAAGTTAAAGGTGTTGATGTTCTATAGAAATATAGCACTTTGGACGCTTAAAACTATGAAAATATGCAAGTTTCCTAGGTTGTTTTGTTAGATATGATGCATTTTGGCTATGTTTTGTAGAAAACTAGGTTTTGGATGCTAAGTTTGTCAAAAATATGAAAAATGGTGTTTTTTGCTACTTATTTGATCAATTTTGGGTATTCGTGACACTTTCTAAAGTTTACATGACCAAAGAATATGATGAAAGTTGAAGATATGAAGCTTGGTTGCAAGATATGATGAAAGTTTACACTTTTTGCTACTTACTTATGTCTACATGTGGACAATATATAGCACAAATGCTCTGTATATGAAACACCCCATACTTTTTCCCTTGCAAATTTCTTGAGTTTTAAACTTTCTATTCATTATATGGCTCACTCCAAAAGTCATATGGTGTGGTGATGAGTCTAGGGACCCTAGTCATATGTTAGTTTGTGTGATTGTTGGCAAAGTTCTATCCTGGGTATGAGAGACTCCATATGAGTCATATGGCGATGTGACGAGAGGGAAGGGTCCAATCATATATTGTCCAATGTCTAGCCCATGATGTTCTGCCTTGGATACAACTAGATCTTACCGGTAGTATGGTCTACTGATAAGTTGGGCAAAGGAGTCATAACTTGTATAGAATGCGGTGTCCAACCTTTTATTTTGGTAACGACTGGATGGTACCGATCGTATTATGTGGTGACGAGTTGGAGCGTCAACTCGTACCCACCTGCAGGTTTTCCACACCTTTTAAGTTGAGGGTTCTCACCCTAATCCCTTAAGAACCCACATTTTATAACACTTATTGGGTATTTATTCTACACTTTAAAATATCAAACTCTCTCTAAACTCTTTCTAAAGAAAACCTCTCAAGAAGATTAGGCTAGGGTGTCCTCAAGGTGGATATCTAGAGGCTTAAAGATCAAATTCTCTTCGTGAATCTTCGTAACTCAGGCATGCGACTATTCTTTTATTGTTAGTTCACTAAGGGCATATATTTAAAGCTTTGTTCGTGAATCATTAAAGGTGTTTTGGAAACCAAGGTTGAGGTTTTGGTTGCATATTATTGAACATTGACTTCTCATGATTTAAATTGTGTTTATCCATATTTTAATAATGGTTTTGCACATGTGGGTGTTTGGGAATTGTGATTTAGACTAAGGGTTCATGGTTAACCTTAACTTGATGGTTTTTTGCTTGAATAATGGTTTGATAATGGTATTACCTCAACTTATTTGTGAAATTACGAATGAGAATAATCTTGTCACATGTTGAATTATGTTTTGAATTAAGGCAATGTCCTAATAATGTAAATGGTTGGTAATAGTTTTATGAGAGCCCCGTTGGCTATAAATTATTTTGAATTATTAAATGGGTTTTAGACCTTCAATGTTGAATTGAATTGATGTCTTTATTTAGACAGTGGGTTCGAGTCCTAAAGTTGATTAATAATGGTTATGGTATGTTGTACGCTTGGAAGTGGGGTTGGTATGGTGATACCAATGGGGTGCCTTTTGTAAGTAATTGGATTAATGGTTATGTATGTGTAATGAATGTTTTAATTGGGCTTTAAAACAGGATATGTAGTTAGGCAAAAAAAGTTGAGTCCGAAGGACTAACACTAGAAACTGCGCTAACGAAAGCGGGTGTCTATATGATCGGAAGGTTCAAGTCCCCCAAATAGATATATTAATGGGAGGTTTGAGTCTCCCATATTGTATACATTGGTGCTTAAGTCGCCTTGATTATGCTGGGAGGTTTGAGTCCCCTATAAAGGCCTATACGGATATGGATGTTTTCTAGTTCGTGCGGCTACACGCACTGGGGCCCTTCTAGCTTTGGGAGAGTTAGGACTATATAGCCCATGGGTTTCTTGTAATATGACGGTTATTCTACACAGCCCAAGTTAAGGTTTTTAAAGTTCATTCTAAGCCTTGTTCCCTATCCCGGCATGATATATATATGTATAGATGTGAATTGCATATGGTTGTTTGATTTGGTTTGAATGATGGATCATTTTATTTCTCTATCCCTGAGTTACATACTAGTGCTCCAATTTCTAACTGTCTTTGGATGCTATATATCCATGCGATACAGGCACGAAACTTTTTCTACTTTTCCTATACAGTGATCTGGTGTTTGAGTTGGTTCGTGAGTTGACATTGAAGTGGTGAGCTTCCATACTTTGTAAAGCTTCATTTCATGGTTATTATGTTGTATGTCTTAGATTTTGTTTTTGGCTACCGTCTGGGGCATATCCTAACATTTTATTGACTTCAATTTTATAGAGGCTTTGTTAGATTACTGTGGACTTGGGTGTGCTATTTGATGGATTGGTTTGGTGATGGATGGTTATTTGATTATAGGCATTTGGGTTAGATATTTCATGAATTAAGATTAGTCTTAGCTTACACTATCTTATTATATATTCGGAATTTATCCGACACTTGAGGTTGTTGTGATGAGTAGGTTAGGTAGAGAGGGTGATCTCCAGTCATTGTGGGACTTGGATACCCCTCAGGATCAGGCCCTGATTTGGGTTGTGACAAAGTTAGTATCAGAGCCTAGGTCCATGCTCAATATGGGTGTCTACAAAGCCGCGTCAAGTAGAGTATCTTTTATGGGTGTGTAATGTGCCACACTTATAAGAGAGAGTCTATGAGACATTTAGGAATATTTCCGTTTCTTGTTTTCTTAATTTTGAGCTATAGAGTCTAAGGTCTTGAATTCTTTTGACTTCTATTTGCTCATCTTTTAGATCATGGCTCTAAGAAGATCTGATGTCCGTGTGAAATCTCTATCCCTTCTTAGGATAATGTGGACAGAGCTCGTCCAACTCCTAGGATCTAGACCCGATCAAGGGTCGCTGTATCTGTCTGTCCTCATAAGGTTCTACCTATCCCCACTGATCCTTCTCCTGAGAGTGACACCCATTCCCAGTTGCCTCTCGTGGAGGTTACTAAAACTGGGTTTCATCGCTATATTAACTATTGGCTCAGCTGGTGACATCTCAGTCATAACATTCAGGTTATGCTGGTACTGCTATAGGTTCATCTGAGGCCACTAGAGTTGGCCAATTTATGAGGTTGCTCCAATGTTTACTGGTACAAATGTTGAGGAGGATCCTTATAGTTTTATTGATGAGATGAAGAAGATCTTCTGAGTTATGCATGCTTTGGAGGTTGGAGGTGTAGAGTTTGTTGCCTATTAATTAAAGGATGTGGCATACCAGTGGTAAAAAGAGTGGGAATAGTTAAGAGGGGAGATTGTTGGTTCTTCCTTGTAGGATGATTTCTCTAGTGTGTTTTTAGATCTCTTCTTTCATCAGGATTAAGAGAGGGAAAAACGGAGGAGTTTGTTAACTTGAAGCAAAGAAAAATGACAGTCAAGGAGAATGCTTTGAAATTCCATCAGTTGTCCAAGTATGCTCCTGAATTGGTATCTAATATAAGGGCCAACATGAGAAAGTTTGCTTCAGGATTGTCTCGTGAGTTGATTCTTGAGATAAGGTTGCCTTGTTGAATAAGGACATGGACATCTCAAGATTGGTCGTGTATATACAACAGGTCAAAGAGGAGAAAAAGAAGTAGGCTGAGATTGGTGAGAGATAGAGTAAGAAATTTTAGTTTTTAGAATAGGGTGGAGGCCAGCAACAGAGTAAGAGGTGGTTTGAGAAGAAGAGTTGGGGAGCCCTAACTCCTATTCGACAGCTAGTGCTCCCTACGCAAAGTCATCTGGTGACCAACTTTTTCAAAGTGGTGATGTTTCTAGGAAACAAGGTGCCCAATCTTAGGCCAGTGGACCCCAGTCAGTACCATCCTACCCTCCGTGTAGATTATGTAGTTAGCACTATCGTGGTCACTGTAATAAGGGGAGGAACCAATATTTTATGTATGGTCAGATTGGGCATATACAACGGGGTTGTCCCTTTGGAGTTTCTTCTATGAAAAATAAGGTTCCTGTAGCCTCTTCTTCAGCCCCTGCACTAAAGGGTGCGACTTTTGAGTTCGGTACTAGTCTAAACCGCCTTTATGTTCTCATAACTCATCAAGAGTCTGAGACTTCTTTGGATGTTGTTACTGGTATGTTGAAACTATTTTCCTGTGATGTGTATTATTTACTTGATTCGGGGTCCACTCTCTCTTATGTGACCCTATTTGTGGCTGAGCATTTTGGTTTTGGTCCTCATGTTTGTCAGACCTTTTTTTCATTTATACCTCGATGGGAGATTTTATGGTTGTCAGAAGAGTCTATAGGGGTTGTGTGGTAGCTGTTGGTAATAAAGAAACTCTTGTAGACTTGATAGAGTTAGACATGGTTAACTTTGATATTATTTTGGGGATGGACTGGTATTACTCATGCTACTCTTGTTTAGACTGTCGAACCAGTAAGGTCATGTTTAAATTGCCTAATGAGCCAATTGTTGAATGGGAGCAAAGTTCTCTAATGCCTAAGAGGAGGTTTATATCATATCTTAGATCCCAAAACTTAATTTCTAATGGTTTTCTCTATCATCTGATCTAGGTTAAGGATTTTAGTTTGGAGGGTCCTTCCTTACATTCTATTCCTGTGGTAAATGAGTTTTCTGAAGTCTTCCCTGATGACCTTCGTGGTGTCCCTCTCGATAGAAAGATTGATTTTGGTATTGATCTTATTCCTAACACTCATTCAATTTTTATTCCCTTATATAGAATAGCTCTAGCTGAGTTAAAGTAACTCAAGAACCAATTGAAAGACCTCTTACACAAGGGTATCATCTATCCTAGTGTGTCCCCGTGGGGTGCACTGATTTTGTTTATGCATAAGAAGGAAGGGTCCCTTTGGATATGTATTGCTAATCAGCAGTTGAACAAGGTAAAGGTAAAGAATAAGTACCCCCTTTTGAGAATTGATGATCTCTTTGATCAGCTTCAGGGTGCCAAATTTTTCTCTAAGATTAATCTTCAATCTGGGTATCATCAGTTAAGGATTAGGGATGTGGATATTCCTAATACAACTTTTTGTACTCGATATGGGCATTTTGAGTTCTTGGTGATGTCGTTTAGCTTGATAAAGTCCCTTGCAATATTTGTGGCTTTAGTGAATAGGGTCTTCCATTAATTTCTAGATTTGTTCATGATTGTCTTCATTCATGATATTTTTGTGTACTCTAAGATTGAGGAAGATCATGCCTATCACATCCGCCTTGTGTTGCAGACCTTGAAAGATCAGTAGTTGTATGCTAAGTTTTCTAAATGTGAATTTTTATTGAACATTGTTACATTTTTGGGTAATGTTGTGTCTAATGAGGGTATCATGGTAGATCTTTAAATGATTGATGTGCTTAAGAAGTGGCCTAGACCTATGAATCCAACCGATATTCGAATCTTCATGGGTTTAGCTGGTTATTATAGGAGGTTCCTGAAGAGTTTTTCTTCTATTGCTGCTTCATTGATCATGTTGATTAAGAAGAAGGCAAAGTTCTTATGGTCTGATGCTTGCGAGGGTAGCTTTGAAAAGATAAAAGATAAGTTGACTTCAGATCTGGTCTTGACTCTACCTAAGGGTACTGAGGGTTATGTCATCTATTGTGACGCGTCCCGGGTTGGTTTGGGTTGTATGTTGATGCAGCATGGTAAAGTGGTTACGTATACCTCTAGACATTTGAAGGTTCATGAGAAGAACTATCCGAATCATGACTTAGAATTGTTAGACATGGTGTTTGCGTTAAAAATTTGTTATCACTATTTATATGGGTCCCATGTTGATATCTTTTCTGATCATAAGAGCCTGCAGTATGTGTTCACTCAGAAAGAGCTTAATCTCATGCAAATGAGGTAGCTTGAGTTACTGAAGAACTATGATATGAATCTTTACTACCATCCAGGTAAAGCTAATGTGGTTACTGATGCTCTTAGCAGGTTGTCCATAGGTAGCTTATCGCATATGGATAAGGATAAGTGGGAATTGGTGAAGGATATTCACTATTTGGCTAACCTCAGAGTTCATCTTTTGGACTCTGAGGAGGGTGGTCTGTTTATGCATCAGGTGGTGCAATCATCTCTTGTCTCAGAAATAAAGAAGAAGCAGGTATTAGATCCTCTTTTGATAAAGATCAAGGATGATGTGGGTAAGCAAAAGGTGATGGCCTTCGAGATTAGCGGAGATGGTGTCTTTAGGTACCAAGGGAGGTTATGTGTTTCCGATGTTGATGGATTGTGAGGATGGATTTTAGCCGAGGCCCATGAATCACAGTATACAATTCATCCTGATTCAACAAAGATGTATCATGATCTCAAGAATATGTATTGGTGGAATAACATAAAATGTGATGTAGCCGTCTTTGTGGCTAAGTGTATGGTGTGTCAATAAGTGAAGATAGAGCACATGAGGCTCGGTGGATTAATTTAATAAATTAAACTACCGGTGTGGAAATGGGAGGTAATTAATATGGATTTTGTTACCAGCTAGTTGCGGAATCAGTGTGACTCTATTTGGGTCATCGTAGATAGAATGACTAAGTCCGCTCACTTTTTGCCAGTGAGGACTACTTATTCTGCTGAGGATTATGCAAAGTTATTTCTTTAGGAAGTTGTAAAGTTTCATGGTGCACCTATCTCGATTATTTTGGATCGTGGTACTCAATTATCACCATATTTTTGGCGCTCTTTTCAGCGTGGTTTGGGGACTAAAGTGATTCTTAGTATGTCTTCTTACTCGCAGTCGGATGGTCAAGCTGAAGGACAATTTAGACTCTGGAAGATATGCTGCGACCTTGTATGATTGACTTTAGAGATAGTTGGTTCGACCATTTGCCTCTAATTGAATTTTCCTATAACAACAATTACCATTCTAACATTGGTATGACCCCGTTTGAGGCATTGTATGGTAGAAGGTGTAGATCTCTTATTGAGTGGTTCGAGGTTAGTGAAGAGGGGATGTTTGGTGCGGATTTAGTTCACCAAGCTATGGAGAAGGTGAAAGTAATTCAGGATAGACTTAGGATCACCCAAAGTCACGAAAAGTCCTATGCAAACGTAAGACGAAGGGACTTGGAGTTTGAGGTGGATGATTGGGTGTTCTTGAAGGTGTTTCCTATGAAAAGAGTAATGTGGTTTGGAAAGAAGGGGAAGCTCAGTCCCTTATATGTTGGCCTATACTTGATTTTGAGGAGGGTTGGTAATGTTGCATATGAGTTGGATTTGCCCTCTAGCATGAGTTCCATTCATTCGGTATTCCATGTGTCCATGCTGCGAAAATACGTGGGTGATACTTTATTGGTTGTCCCCTTGGAGAACATTGATATTTCAGATTCTTTGTCCTATGAAGGGGTCTCGGTGAGGCTCTTAGATTAGCGAGTTCGTCGGTTGCAAACGAAAGACATGTCTTCGATAAAGGTTCTATGGCGGAACCAAAAGTTTTAGGAAGCTACTTAGAAAGCTGATGAGGACATGAAGTCCAAGTATCCATTCCAATTCTTGATTTCAGAAATTCATGCTTGAGGTATGTGTTGTTCTTAACATCTTTGTTGATGGTAGATTATGAATTCCTCGATATTTTATTTTTTGTCTAAAAGGTAAGAGTAGAGACATTTGGGGTTTAATCATGCTAGTCAGTCCCTTGTCCTATTATTCGAGGATGAATGATTCTAAGGGGGAGAGACTGAAACACCCCAAACTTTGGCCCTTACAAATTTCTTGAGTATTGAACTTTTTATTCATTATACGACCCACACCATAAGTCGTGTGGTGTGGTTACGGGTCTAGACACCCTAGCATATATTGGTTAGTGTGATTGTTGGCCAAGTTTTGTTCTGGCTACGAGAGACTCCATACGAGTCATATGGTAATGTGATGAGAGGCTAGGGTCCAATTGTTTGTTGTCCAGTATCTAGCCTATGATGTTCTTCCATGGATATGACTAAATCTTACCAGTCGTATGGTCTAGTGACGAGTTGGGCAAGGGAGTCATAAGTTGGATAGAATATGGTGTCCAACCTTCTATTTGGTGATAACTGGATGGTACCAATCGTATTATATGGTGACGAGTATGAGGGTCAACTCGTTCCCACGTGCGGGTTTTCCACAGCTTTTAAGCTGAGGGTATTTTGGATATTTCTCGCCCAAATCCCTTAAGACCCCACATCTTATAACACTTATTGGGCATTTATTCTATATTTTAAAAGATTAAACACTCTCTAAAAAATCTCTCAAGAAGATTTGGATAGGATTTCTTCAAGTCGGCATCTAGAGGATTAAAGATCAAATTCTTTTCGTGAATCTTCGTAACTCAGGCATGTGACTCTTCCTTCATTGTTAGTTCACTAAGGGCATATGTTTAAAGCTTTGTTCATGAATTACTAAAGGTGTTTTGAAAACCAAGGTTGAGGGTTTGGTTGCATATTGTTGAACATTGACTTCTCATGATTTAAATTGTGTTTATGCATGTTTTAATAATGGTTTTGCATATGTGGGTGATTGGGAATTGTGATTTAGACTAAGGGGTCATGGTTAACCCTAACTTGATGGTTTTTGGCTTGAATAATGGTTTGATAATGGAATACCTTCAACCTATTTGTGAAATTGCCAATGAGGATAATCTTATCACATGTTGAATTGTGTTTTGAATTAAGGTGTTGGCCTAATAATGTAAATGGTTGGTAAATGGTTTTATGAGAGGCTCGTTGGCCATAAATTGGTTTGAATAACTAAATGGGTTTTAGTCCCTCAATGTTGAATTGAATTGATGTCTTTGTTTAGACAATGGGTTCAAGTCCAAAAGTTAATTAATAATGGTTATGGTATGTTGTACTTTTGCAAGTGGGGTTGATATGACGATACCAATGGGGTGCCTTTTATAAGTAATTGGATTAATGGTTGTGTATTTGTAATGAATATTTTAATTAAGCTTTAAAGCGGGATATATAGCCGGACCGTGAAAGTGGAGTCCGAAGTACTAGCACTAGAAATCGAAATAGCCGATGCGGGTGTCTATATGACCGGGAGGTTCGAGTCCCCCAATAGATATATGAATGGAAGGTTTGAGTTCCCCATATTGTATACATTGGTGCTTAAGTCACCTTGATTATGCCGGGAGGTTCGAGTCCTCCATAAAGGCATATATGGATATGGATGTTTTCTGGATCGTGCGGCTACACGCACTGAGGCCCTTTCAGCTAGTGAAAAGTTGGGCCCATATAGCCCATGGGTGCCTTGTTATATGATGGCTATGCTACACAGCCCTGGTTAAGGTTTTCAAAGTTTATGCTAAGCCTTGTCCCTATCCCGGCTTGATATATATATGTATAAATATAAATTGCATATGGTTGTTTGATTTGGTTTGAATGATGGCAGTATTTTATTCCTTTATCCTTGAGTAACATGCTAGCGCTCCAATCGCTAATCGTCTTCCAATGCTGTATCCTCCACGTGATGCAGGCGCCGAAACTTCTTTTACTTTTCCTGCCAGTGACTAGGCGTTCGAGTTGGTTCGTGAGTTGACATTGAAGTGGTGAGCTTCCATACTTCAGAACGCTTTATTTCATGGTCTTTATATTCTATGTCTCAGACTTTGTTTTTGGCTATTGTTGAGGGAATGTTCCGATATTTTATTGACTTTGAATTTATAAAGCCTGTGTTGGATTACTATGGACTTGGGTGTGTTGTTTGGCGGATTGGTTCGGTGACGGAAGGTTGTTCGATTATCGGTGTTTGGGTTAGACATTTTATGAATTAATATTATCTTATCTTACACCCTCTTGTTATATATTCGGAATTCATTTGACACTTGAGGTTGTTGTGTTGACTAGGTTAGGTAAAGGGAGTGATCTCCGTTCTATGTGGGACTTGGTATACCCCTCATGGTCAGGCCCTGGTCCGAGTCATGACAGTATAAGACTAAGTTAAGTTCTGGAATTAAAGATCTAGAGAGTAAATGAGATGAAAAAAAACTTCAAGCACTTACCTATGTCAACAAATGACAACATATAGCACGTGTTGACCGCATGTGGGTAAGGTAAGTGACAGAAGTCCAAAATCCCGAGAGCGGAAGCTGTAGGAAATTTTTTCTGCACATGTAGGTGTCTACATGTGCCCAGCCTCAGGCCGCATGTGGCACATGCGCCCAAGGCTAGGCCACATGTGGACATCAATGTGCATGTGGACACCACATGTGGCCACCGACCATTTTTTGTTCGGGATTTGGTTTTAAGATTTTCTCATGTACTATAAATACCCCTTTATGTATTTTTAGTAGAAGTTACGCACTCTTGATACTTACAAGCATATTTTGATTATTATATTTGATTTTGGTCTTGGAATTCTCTTGTATTAATTTCAGTTGATTAATTCAGTTAAAGTTTTAGAGTTTTACTTGTGATTACTGTGATTTTATCTTATGCTTTCAATCATGAATCTTGGTGATTACTTCACAAGCATGAGCGGCCAAAAACCCTTAGTTAGAGTTATGGAAACCCTAGCGGAATGATGAAGTAGGAGAAGTGTTATTATTGTTCTGAACCGATACCCATGCATGCATTGTATTATCTTCACTTTATTAGATATCTTAGCGGTTGAAAACATTAAGATCGTGTCTAGATTATTGCTACTTACTCCAAAAGAGGAGTAGTGACTAGGAAAAGATAACTACAACAGTAATTAGAAGTTTAACTGTCATTCCAAGCTACTAGGTATTATCTAAGTGAGATGGTTAGTTGTTATATAATGACTAGAGACTCAAAAGGTAATAGTTAACTGGGATCACGATAAGGGTTAGTAAGGCGACATCCAAAGGACAAAATCTGTCAGTTCATCCAAAAAATTGTTAATGGTACATAACTTATCTGATTCTGGATGCAAGGTATCAGATTGGTTCAATAAAGCACAATAAGACTATAGAGTTGAGAAGCCAGGGGAACACAATCCTAGTGTTCACCTACGACTGATTACAATTGAAGTTGATATTAGATACTTGGTCGATATTACTACTTAAATCACCCCATTTACTTTTGTAGTTTTGTCTGTTGATTACAACAGCTAATAGCCACGATTCCACGTATTCCCTTGGGATTCAACCCCAACGTTTGTTGGGTTACTATATTTGATAGCAACCGCACAATCTTCAGAGTGAAGGTGTAGGTTACCAACTATATCCTTTCATATGGATCTCATAGGCCATCATTCTTATAATCGCATCGCACGTGTTCTTTTTTCCTGAAATATTCTTTGATTTTGTTCAATCCATATGTGATAAATGCAACTCGCTAGGACCATTCTATAAAGGACAACCATAGCAGATTTCCCATTCCATTATTGTACAGCCTATATAAGTTCATCATTTCAGCCCTATACACCACATAGCAGGAGCGATACTGATTTTTAAAAAAGTTAAGAGCTTCAATTATCCCCCTTCCTTAGTGGCTTCAAATCTGCAGGAGAAACAAAGGCTCGAGATTGATAAATGATATTTTTTTAGAATAACTTTGTGATAGTGCATTATACTTTTGTTGTGAATTTTTGCTTATTTGGTAAGATTGTTAAAGAGTTGGGGAAACTTTGATAGTTTTTACAACTTTTGAGTTTTCCATGTTTATGATTAATAAAAATACAACTCAAAAGTTCAAACTACAGTTAGGATTTTTACCCAAATTTTCTTACCAAATTTAAGTTTTACTTTTTTTAATAGGAAAATAAAAGCAATACCATAATTACTTTTACTTTTTTTGAAAGAAAAATATAATTTTTTTCCATATTAGGCTAACCTCTTTCTTGGAGGAAAGGCTTTGGAACTCTATAAATGGAATAGCCCCTTTTCATACAACATCACAATATCATCCACAGTTTAGTCATTAAAAAGGTTTTGTTTAGGGAGAGATTTTCTCTCAAATAGGTTTTATGTTTTTTATATTATTTTTAATAATATGTAGGTCACTTGACCAAATAATATCAATAATATGCTTTTTCGTATATTTTCTTTGTCATCTGAATTACTGTCTCTATGGTTTGCAAACTATTAGCTTCTGCATGACGCCCTCTTGATTTTAAACTCAACAAGTGGTATCAGAGTATATGATTCAAAGGTCTAATTGTTTGATGAAACGAGATTAAAGACAGGTTCAAAGTGGTTTCATATCAAGATACAACCAATTTAATAACAATGAAGATTTTTGTCCAACAACATGTGGAGAAGAAGTGTCAATCATATTTTTAACATTCTTGTTGTTGATCTTTAAAAATAAAAATAAAATATTAATTTTTACTCATGATATTTTAAACCTTATTTTTAACCATGACAAGTAGCAGTGATGAAGATTATGTGAAGAACGAAGATCAGGCATATGAAGAAGGCGGATCAAGTCAAGAAAATCAAGCCAAAAGATAAAGATTTGTTAGGATTTTTGTCCTAATTTTCTTACCAAATTTAAGTTTTATTTTTTTAGAAGGAAAATAAAATCAATAACATAATTACTTTTACTTTTCCTTAAAGAAAAATATAATTCTTTTCCATATTAGGCTAACCTCTTTCTTGGAGGAAAGGTTTTGGAACTCTATAAATAGAATATCTACTTCTCATACAACAATACAATATCAACCAAAATGTAGTCGTTAAAAGAGTTTTATTTAGGGAGAGATTTTCTCTCAAATAGATTATATTAGTTTTCACAATTTGTAGGTCACTTGACCAAATAATATCAATATTATGCTTTTTAGTATGTTTTTGTTTATCATCTGAATTATAGTTCCTATGGTTTGCAATTATTACATTCTGTGTGATGCCCTCTCGATTTAGAACCCAACAATTACATGTCCAAATAAAATATTAACTTTATCTCAAACGATTTCATTTCATGTATGATTTCTTCACACATGGCCAAAAGAGCCCGAGTAAAGTCTTAGAGTAAGCGAAAACAACAACACACACACAATATACAACATGCTTAGGAAAAATAATATAAAAAGTATAGAAGAAAGATATAAGTCATTTCAAGAAAAATGTAAAACTACGGGCTTAGAAAATATAAGCTCTTTATTGACCTATTTAGCTTAAGTTTCAATTAATTATAATTCATAACCTCTCTTACCAATTAATATAATGCATAACCTCTCTTCTTCTTGCCACTCTACTGTCTCTCCCAATCTCTCCTCTCTCACTATCGCTTCCTCTATCCCTTCATCTCAAGACTATACGAGCAGGATACAAGATAATTATTATTGCATTTTCTTTTTCTGGAAAAGCTTGTGTTGTTTCACACCATGAAAGATATTCTAAATGATACTTCACTGGTAAAGCTTGATTTATAATGGTTCATTTGTTGTTAGTTCCTTTATTTTCTAAAATAATCAATATGTCAAGTGGTAATTATATCAGCTGATACAGTAAATGTATTTATGATTGGATCTAAGTATTGCACACCAAGTGTTTGATTAAGCGACTGAATATAATTGCCTAAGTATTGCACACTAAGTGTTTGATTAAGCAACTGGATATAATTGTATCAATTGTACTCTCCTTCATCTTCTATTTCTTTCTGGGTATTCTTTTATTCGTTGATACAACTTGAACCATCCAAATACAAATTAGAAATTTGTATTTCTATATGCTAAAATTATGCAGTTCTATAAAATACAAATTGTATTCTTTGATACAAATTGAACCATCGAAATACAAATGATACATTTGCATCAAACAATACATTTATATTGTATATGATATATTTGTATTTGTAAAAATTGATACAGCTGATATGTTTTTTGGCACATGTAATTAGTCAATATATTTGCATTTTATATCAAATACTGTCAGTTTCATACCGTTGATACATCAGCTGAATTTTACAATTTGTTTAATTGAATACAGTCAGTAAAATTTTAATGTATTTATACTTTATATCAAATTGAGTCAGTTGCATACAGTTAATACATTGACTAGGGATGATAATATTCTAAACTTAGGCTATAGCAGCCGAATTTATTGAAAGTTAGGCTATTCTGCGTAAGTTTCTCACAATAATATGCAAACCAGCATAGTACTTTTTATACACAACAAAACCTTGAAACTGTAGAGGGTAATCTAGCCCAATGATCTTATTTAGGGGTGTCAAATAAGAAGCCCGGGCTGAAATTAAAGATATTAAAAGACAAAACTTCACTTATAGTCAACTTATGCCCCTCTTAACTAACTTTTTATTTTATATTTTAGTAATTACATTTATAGATTTTAGTTAGTGATTAAATGTATTGAGGACTCTAATATACAAATACTAACTAACAAATTTTATTACTATTTTATTTATATTTAGAGATAAAAAAGGCAAGGGGAGTGATTCACTTCCTTTATTTTCTCCAACATATCTTTTTCAAATCTTTTGTTTCTTCCTTTTTCATACTGACTGTTATGGCTTACCTTTTAATTTTCGAAATACAAAAATAGAATTCAAACTAAAAATTCCTCCGATTTCTTCGTATGGCTTCAAAATTTAAAATATAATTTTAATATATTTATATATTCAAGTTATATATCCATGAAAATTAGCTATGAATAGAAATACAAATGTAAAATTGATACAAATGACAATCAGCTCTGAATTTAACATTCAAATATAAATACAAATACAAACACTTACAACTTATATCTTTTAGATAAATACGAATTGATACAAATTCAAAAGTGTAAAATGGATATAAATTCAAATTATATGTATAAATACACAAATTCAAATATATAAATTTATACAAATTTAAAATGTATGTGAAAGAAATATAACAAAATAAATACAAAAATATAAATGCATTGATAGAAATATACAAACAAATTTATTTTTTGACTAAATATAATTTATACAAAATACCTTTGAGTTAAATACAAACACATGATAGATGTATACCTATATGTAATGTATAAGATATGAACCAACTCTTTTATACAAACCAAAAACTGATTATACAACTTGTATGTATGTATGTATATATGTATGTATGTATGTATGTATATGTGTGTGTGTATGTGTATATATATATATATATATATATATATATATATATAGTTCTTAATTATTATGATTTTCAATACTTTTTATCTCATTTTCAGAATAATATATGTTACTTTATGTGTCCTCTGTCCTATCTCAATTTATGTGGCACTAATATAATTTTGATAGTCAGCCAAATTTTTTATGTTCACATATCATTTTGTGTCTATTTTATCCTTTTTAAGAAATATTATTAATTTTATAATGCTTAAATAACCATAATAATTAATTATGAGTGATATAGTAAAATCACAATTAAAGCAGCGAAACACACATGTCATAAATGACTTATAATAATGAATTAGAAGTGATATATCAAAATCACTATAAAAAATACTTGTGAAAAAAAACTTAAGTGAACCTCATATAAGACGTCAAGTTAATTTAAAACATCAAGAGTTAATTTATCATTTTATGTCTATTTCACCTTTTTATTAAATATTATTATTTTTAATACTTAGATGACATATAATAATTAATTAGGGGTGATATAGCAAAATTATGGTTGAAGTAGTCAAAAATGCCTATTTTACCTTGTTTTAATTAAATAGCATTAATTTTTTAATACTTAGATGATTTATAATAATTAATTAGGGATGATATAGTAAAAATTACGATTGAAGTAGCTGAAGTAGGCAGCACAAGCAGACGTGTCGACCCTAAACTCCTCTCCCATTCACTTTTCTATTATAGAGTAATATATTCGAGTCATTCACGATGTCGTTGCTCCCTCCTTTGGAGTGAGAATTCTTGAATTTTTTTCGTTTCCTTTAGTTTATGCAAAATACCAATAACCGATTATACAAACTGAGGTATATTTAATGTCTAATAGAAGAACAAACATAGTTTATACAAACAACTTCAAAAATATACAATTTAGTTATATACAAAAAAACGTAATAGTTGTATGCCTATATGTAATGTACAATATATGGACCAACATATTTTATACAAATCAAAAACTAATCATACAATTTAGATGTATATTTTATATATACACACACGTATTGAAACCTTTTTTCGCATGAAATGGAAGAAAAAATTTGAAGAAACGTTTTTTGATATAATAAATCTTTGATCATATCACAAAAATATACTATTTAAGAGTCAATATAACAAAACATATTAATAGTTTCTACTTTTCAAAGAAAAAAAGAAGAAGATGATAAAAAATTAAAGAAGAGAGAGAAAAATAAAAGAAATAAAAAATTTAACAAGAGAGAAAAATCAAATAGAGAGAAAATTTTCAAATTAAATATCAATATGGACCCAGTATATTCTCACCAAGTGGGGTCTGGGGAGGGTAAGTGTACTCAATCCATACCACAACGTCAGAAGTAAGATAAAGAAGTTGTTTCCAATAGACCCCCGGCTCAAGATAAAAAAAAATTATCAAAAAATAAAATTAAGTGTTCAATTAAGCCAGCCAAAATTTAAGCTAATTAGATGAGAAGGATTAATTGCATGATATACATGCTATTATATTTATATATGAAGCCCCACTTAAATAATAGTTTTTTAATTAACTTATGACTATGTTGGGTAATTAGTTTAAATATTAATCATGATAAATAATTAAGAACCCTTTTTATCTGTTTTTCATATTAAAATGGGTTGAGTAAAAACTAAATTGGGTCATGTCCAACCCAAATTTACTTAGGGTTCAAATTGGTTGGACTAAAATGGGTTACAAATTGGGTTGGTCTTGACTCACCCTATTTGACCTACTTAATCTAAATAATATTAACATTAATATTTACCTCATGTAACCACAATTTAAATTCTAACTCAAAAAGATTAAAAAAAA